>NC_045544.1:43002207-43302207 GCF_009769535.1 Thamnophis elegans | reverse complement strand
CTGAGGGGTTTAAGTTCTCACCCCTCAGGATTAAGGATGGACTATCTGTCCTTTGGGGGCAGCATCCATAGCCACTCAGTCTTGTCGGGATTGAGTGCAAGTTCCATCCAGATCCTGACAGCTTCCAGGCATCGGCACATCACGTCCGCCGCTACACTGAGTTGGCACAGGGCAGAGAGATACAATTGCGTATCATCTGCATATTGATGGTATTTAACCCCGTGCTGTCAAGTGATCTCACCCAGCGGCTTCATGTAGATGTTAAATAGGAGGGGGGACAAGACAGAACCCTGCGGCACACCACATTTAAGGGGCCTAGGGGTTGACCTTTGCCCCCCGATCAACACCGTCTGCGACCTGTCAGAGAGGTAAGAGGAGAACTGCCTCTCACTCTTACCTCTTCCAGCCGTCACAGAAGGATACCATGATTGATGGTATCGAAGGCCGCTGAGAGGTCAAGGAGCACTAGGATAGAGGAATGTCTCCTATCCCTGGCCCGCCAGAGCTCATCGCTCAGTGCGACCAAAGTGATTTCAGTGCTGTACCCAGGCCTAAAACTAGACTGAAAGGAATCTAGGTAATCCGCTTCATTCAAGGTCCATCGGAGTTGAAGCGCCACCACCTTCTCGACAACCTTCCCCAAAAAAGGAAGGTTGGAGACAGGGCGGTACTTCTTAAGAATAGCTGGGTCCAGAGAAGGCTTCTTGAGGAGGGGTCTTACCACAGCTTCTTTTAAAGGTTGCGGGAAAGATCCCTCCTGTAAAGACACGTTCTTAATTGTCTGGAGCCAGCCTCGTGTTACCTCTCTGCTGGTCGAAACCAGCCAGGAGGGGCACGGGTCCAGTAAACAGGTGGAAGCACTCATCACTCCCATGGCCTTGTCCACTTCCTCAGGAGTGACAAGCTCGAACTCATTCCAGCAAATCTGATCAAGACTCTCCCTCAGAATCTCTGCTGGCACTGCCCAAGTGGAGTCCAGGTCTGCCCGAATCTGAGTGATTTTATCCGACAGAAACTGAACGAACTCCTCAGCTCTTCCCTGTAGGGGTTCCCCCGCCTCCTCACCTTTCAAGAGGGAGCGGGTTACCCTAAACAGGGCGGCTGGGAGAGATTCCGCGGATGCAATAAGAACAGAAAAATGTATACATTTTGCCGCCCGTATCGCCACTAAATAAGTCCTGATAAAGGCTCTTAATAGTGTTCGGTCAGATTCGGAGTTACTAGCCCTCCAGCGTCACTCTAGGCATCTCGTTTGGCGCTTCATCTCCCGGAGTTCCTAGGTAAACCAAGGTGCCCTCCTGGATCCACTGCCGCGGAGAGGCCTCAAAGGCGCAATCCGATCCAGTGCCTCAGCCGCCGCAGCATTCCAGGCAGCGACCAAGGACTCTGTCGGATTGTGGACAAGGGAGTCAGGTATCTCTCCAAGCTCCTTCTGAAATCCCAACACTTCCATCAGGCGCCTGGGGCGAAACCACTTAATCGGCTCCAGTGGTATCCCAAAGTCAGGCCTCAGCAAGGAGTGATCTGACCATGACAAGGGCGAGATCTCTATTCCCCTTAATTCAAGATCACGTCTCCACTGCCCTGAGAGAAATACAAGGTCGAGTATGTGTCCCGCTCTATGAGTTGGACCCTGAACTACTTGGATCAAGTCCATGGTTGTCATGGAAGCCATGAACTCCTGTGCCCCATCAGAGTGTTCACCCAGAGATGGCAGATTAAAGTCCCCCAGTACCATTAGTCTGGGGAACTCCACCGCCAACCCGGCTACTGTCTCTAGGAGCGCAGGCAGGGCTGTTGTGATGCAGCTGGGAGGTAGGTATGTCAGGAACAAGCCCAATTGAACCCCTAGGTCCAACTTCAAGAGGAGAGACTCACACCCCACAATCTCTGAGGTAGGGATCCTGCGAGGAACTAACGACCTTCGGATAATAACTGCAACTCCCCCACCCCTTTCTGGTGTCGCGGTTGGTGGAGCACCTGGAACCCTTCTGGGCACATTTCTGACAGGGGGACTCCTCCCTCTTGGCCCAGCCAGGTTTCAGTTATACATGCCAGGTTTGCCCCCTCGTCTAATATTAAGTCCCGGATGAGGGGAGCTTTATTTACCACAGACCTGGCATTCAGCAACAGCAACCTGAGACCAGGGCCCTGATCTCCTCTGTCACCAGGTCCTTGAGTTGAGCTTGAGGGGCCGGAACAAGGAATCGCTGTGATGTAGCGAGCCCTTCTTCCCCGGTAATGGCTAGCCCTACAGCTCCCGTCATATCTGCCCCTCCTGGTCGTAACCGAAATGCTCCGACCCTCCCCCATCCCCGTAGTTTGTTTGTAGTTTGTAGTTTGTAGTTTATTTATAGGCCGCCCTTTTCCCTGAGGGGACTCAGGGCGGCTTACAATCAAAAAAGGAAGGGGAGTGTAGGACAATACAAAAAAAGAAATGTGCACAAAGTAAATTAGACAATAAAACTCAACATTCACTCAGCATTCGGGAGGGGCGAAATAAGATTATCCCCAGGCCTGACGGGTTAGCCAGTTCTTGAGGGCTGTACGGAAGGCCTGGACGGTGGTGAGGGTACGAATCTCCACGGGGAGATTGTTCCATAGTGTCGGAGCCGCAACAGAGAAGGCTCTCCTCCGAGTAGTCGCCAGTCGGCACTGACTGGCGGATGGAATACGGAGGAGGCCAACTCTATGCGATCGGATGGGACGCAGGGAGGTAATTGGCAGAAGGCGGTCTCTCAAATAGCCAGATCCACTACCATGGAGCGCTTTATAGGTGGTGAGTAAGACCTTGAAGTGCACCCGGGGACCAACAGGTAGCCAGTGCAGCTCACGGAGGATCGGTGTTATGTGGGCGAACCGTGGTGCGCCCACGATCACTCGCGCGGCCGCATTCTGGACTAGCTGAAGTCTTCGGATGCTCTTCAAGGGCAGCCCCATGTAGAGCACATTACAGTATTCCAGCCTAGAGATCACAAGGGCTCGAGTGACTGTTGTGAGGGCCTCCCGATTCAGGTAGGGCCGCAACTGGCGCACCAGGCGAACCTGGGCAAATGCCCCCCTGGTCACAGCTGAGAGATGGTGGTCAAAAGTTAGCTGTAAATCCAGGAGGACTCCCAAGTTGCGGGCCCTTTCTGAGGGGTTTAAATTTTGTCCCCCCAGCCTGAGTGATGGTATGGTGGTCAAATTTTTGGGAGGGAAACACAACAGCCACTCGGTCTTGTCTGGGTTGAGTATCAGCTTGTTCGCTCTCATCCAGTCTTTAACGGCTTCCAGTCCCCGGTTCATCACGTCCACCGCTTCATTGAGTTGGCACGGGGCGGACAGATACAACTGTGTATCGTCCGCATATTGGTGATATTTTATCCCGTGCCTTCGGATGATCTCGCCCAGCGGTTTCATGTAAATGTTAAATAGTAGGGGGGATAGGACCGACCCCTGCGGCACCCCATAGGTTAGGGGCCTCAGGGACGATCTCTGCCCCCCCCACTAACACCGACTGCGACCTGTCCGAGAGATAGGAGGAGAACCACTGCAAAACAGTGCCGCCCACCCCTATCTCCCGCAGTCGTCGCAGAAGGATACCATGGTCGATGGTATCGAAAGCCGCTGAGAGGTCCAGGAGAACTAGGATGGAAGCATGGCCTCCATCCCTAGCTCTCCAGAGATCATCAGTCAATGCGACCAAAGCGGTTTCTGTGCTGTAACCGGGTCTGAAGCCAGACTGGAAGGGGTCAAGATAGTTAGCTTCCTCCAAGGTATGCTGAAGCTGGAGAGCCACCACCTTCTCAACAACCTTCCCTACAAAGGGAAGGTTGGAGACTGGACGATAGTTATTAAGAATAGCTGGATCCAGAGACGGCTTCTTCAGGAGGGGTCTCACCACCGCTGTCTTAAGCGCGGTGGGAAAGTACCCCTCCCGAAGAGAAGCGGTAACAACCGCCTGGATCCAGCGTAGACCCTCCCCCCTCTCCCATGGCCCCCATTCTTCCCAGCAGGCCGCATGTACCATTCATTCTAGGACGGGAGGGGGATCTGGGCTCCCATCCACTTCTGCTTCTGCACTCAGTGGAGGGGGCTCCAGGCCGCACTCTCAGTCCTATCATATGTACCACACAAACACTCTCCTCATACACACCCCACAATAATCATTAAAAAGAATACAATAATATAATAAATTAGTTAATTTAAAAAGTGGGTACATTCTCTCTTCATTCATACATTCATGCTCTCAACAGACAGGCTAGAAACACAGTTCTTAATTCCGCAAAGGCAGTTAGCGCAAGTTCGAAGTGGCTGGGACCAATAGCGATTTGGGAGGAAAAAGTTCCTTGTTCTCTCTTTTCCCTCCTGCGAGGTCCGGAAAAATGCAAAAAGTCCGAAAGTCTGAGGTGGCTGGGGGAGTAGGCGCCAGTTGGAGAAGGTGCTGGATCCCTGTCCACGTCTTCTTCATCTCCCGCCATCTCCTTCTGCGAGGGCCATGTGACATTGGGCAAAACGCAAAGCTACCGGCATGACAAAAGATCTCCATAGCCGTTGCAGCAGCCAGAGCGGCGAACAGAAAAAGTCCCTCATGGTGGCATTGTCCGAGAGATCGAATCGGAAGACAAGAAGAAAGTGAGGCCACGTCCGGAGCCAGGGATGGCGGCAGCGGAGGAGGATGGTCGCTCGATCTCGGCACACCGACTCCCCAAAATGGCGACACCAAGGGCGAGGTGGTCAGAGAGACAGTGCCGTCCGAGGAGGCGCGCCCGGGACAGCAGCGGATGGCAGCAGCAACAGCAAAAGAGGCTGGGTAAGGGGTCTAAGAAGCTGAGGCTGCAGCAGCCAAAGCGTCGGGTAGAAAGAAGCCCCGCAGCGGTGGTGACAGAGAGGCAGAGAGGCTGCGGTGGGAGAAGAAGAGGAGAGGGGTGCCTGGAACAGCGGCGGCGGCAAAAGAAGTCAGCCGCCCAGTCCCGAAACACATCACCGCAAACTCACCGTCCCCCTGAGGCAGTGGAGCACAGCGAAACACAGCACACCAGCATATCAGCACAGCCGTTGAGCATGGGCCCAACCGCTCCCCGCGGCAACGGGGCCGAGATCGCAGTTATCGGAGCAGGAGTCACCGAGGACAGCAGCACCGTCCGAGAGCCGCCCGAAAGCAGCACTCCTCCAGGTAGCTGCCTCTCTGAACCTCCCTTGATGTTGGTCTTGCACAGCAATCCCTTTCCTGCAATTTCCAGTCTTTGGTTCCATATATTTTGGTTGTTTTTCTTTCTCAAAACCTGAGCGACGGAGCTCAGGTAGCCATCTTCCTTCCTTGCACATGCGTCCTGTCGTGCTTAGTCTTCAAGGCAGTGGTGGGTTCCTGATCCCGTTGCAACCGGGGCCGGGCTTCCTCCACCTGAATGCATGCGGCGTGCATGCATATGTCTTACCATCCAGAGACACCTCCGCGATGCTCCAGCTGCTGGGCGGAGCGTCATGCAGGTGCTGCACGTACCATGCACATGTGCGGAAGTGCTGAAGGGTTTAAAGACAGGTAAGGAGCGCAGGCGGGCGGGTGGGCCCTCTAGAGCACCGGAACGGAATGGTACCCAGTGCTCTGGGCAGGCTTTGGTATGCCCGTATCGGGGCGTACCACTTGCAACCCACCACTGCTTCAAGGCCAATGTTTTTCTTTTACCTAAGAATGCAAAAAGTGCTATTTGATATTTATGAGGATCTCCCAGGCTCAGAGGGCCCTGTATGAAGTATATTACTTTAACCTTTTGCAGTCAGGATTCAGGAGAGGTTTATTGTATTAAGACCAGAGCAGTGGTGGGTTCCTACTGGTTCAGACCAGTTTGGCCGAACCAGTAGTGATTTGATGGCCTGGGTCGCTGGAACTGGCAGAGACCCAGGCCTGGCATACTCCTGAACAGGTTCTCCCAGTTGTGCCATAGATGCTGCCATCTTGTTTTTGCTTCTGCACATGCGTAGAGCAATTTTTATTGCACTGCACATGCACACATAGCATGCATCAAGCATGCACGACGCAGGCATGAGCAAACCAGAAGTAGCGACTTCCGGAACCCACCCCTGGACCAGGAGGTTCTGGAGAACCGGTAGCAGAAAGTTTGCGTAGTTCAGAGAACCTGTAAATACCACCTCTGACTGGCACCACCCCCATCTATTATCTGCCTCCTGAGTCCCAGCTGATTGGGAGGGAATGGGAATTTTGCAGCATCCTTCCCCTGCCACATCCATTTTTGAATCCAACCACTGATTAAGACAGCATAATTCATACTTGTGGACGACCTTTGGAGGGCTCAAGATGGGAGTGGTCTGTCCTTTTCTGGACTCTGTGCAGCTTTCAGTACCATCAACCATGTTTTCTTCCTGCATCAGTTCTGCAGATTGAGAATGTGGGGCACTGGATGGGGAGAAACCAGCTGCAAGTCAACCATTGCAAGATGCTGTGGGTGTGTGCCTTGCCCTCCTTCCCCACATCAGGATAGGTCATATCTCTGTTTGGGGTAACACTAACATCCTCCTGACAGAACTGTGAAATTTGGGTACAGGATGAGTACAGGATGAGTACATCATCCTGTACTCATGGCTTCTGCCAGAAGAGGAGTGAGCAGCTGTAGCCAGGGGGACCTTTGCACAAATTCATCTTGTTGGAAGAAATGTCCACCTGGGTTCGGTTCCAAGTGGAGACATAGACATAGAAATATGGAGACTGTTTGGAAAAATGGTTTAATGGTGGACAGGACCACGTGGTTTGAGGTCCTGGGCAAAAAAGATCACATGGGTGAGAGAGGGAGATAGATGTATAGTCTCTCTTGGGCCCTGCCTTGGACCTTCCTGTTCCTGTGTAAGAAATGTACTCTGGTTGGTTGTCAGACTCCCATGGGGCCAGATTATATCTTGTTGGGTGATGTTGTAATGAAGGGGCTTTGGACAATTCCTATTATGGCTTAATGGCTTTCTCCTGGTTTGGATCTTGAGTGAGAGCTAATCCTATTACCCTGGAGTTGAGGGTCTTTTGTGTTGTAGATAAGCTGGCCCAGTCTTTTGTCTTGTAGATAACCAAAATATCAGCTGGGGACAGGGAGCTGGGGCTGCGTTTCTGCCTTAAGATTTCTATTTCTCTTTTAGGGGAAATATTTTATTTTGCCTTTTTAATATTTCCTAGAATATTCCATTTTCCTAGGAAAGGGGTGGATGATAACTTCCTACAATCTTAATGCATTCATCGCACCTATTCCTGGATTACTTTGCTCATGGTTACTCATGCCTTAATCACTTTTCAACTGGCTCACTGCAGTGTGCTCTATGTGGGTCTACTCTTGAAGACCATCCATAAGCTGCAATGGATCCATAATGCACCAGCCTGTGATGTTCAGAGTGCCCCTCTGTTCGCCAGAGCTATACTGTCAAGCCCCACTCCATTACATAATTAGGAAAGAAGACTAAGAGACTCCATGGGTTGGAAATCAAAAGTACTTTTACTAATTATAAATGGTAAGTGAGCAGTAGCAAAGCAAAGTCTGATTAATATGGCGCGAAAGCAATTGATATATAGAATAGCCCGTTCCCCCCCCCCCTTAGGATCAAAGCTCCAGTCCAATCATAAGTCCTTCAAATGTCAGGTGTGAGATAACTTCAAAAAGACAGGCCGGACGATGGAATGTCGAGGCCGTTGATGCAGGCGGGAAACACATACGCATGCGCAATCCCAACGACTGGTACATCCTAGAACATTCCTCCAGCACATCAATTAACCCCTCCCAAATACAAGCCCCCCCCTTCCCGTTTCATGGCAGCTGAAGCAACAGCAAGGCAGAAGCTGACATCCGGCCGTCCCCCGGAAAAAAGGCTGTCAGGCCTGGAAGAAAAACAAACAAAACAGACAAACGACAAAACACAAAAAGAAGAGGGAGGGGAGAAAAGTCAAGGCTTGTCGGGATACGAAGCATAAAATTTCTGTAGCAGGCGGGGAGCACGAACGTGGGATTTATCAACCCATTCCGTGTGGGATGGGGGGAAGTGTTTCCAAGCCACCAGATATTGGATGCGATTACGGTGCCTGCGGGAATCAAGAATTTCACGAACTTCAAAATGACGTCCCCCATCAATCAGCAACGGAGCAGGCGGAGGGTCATCCGGGGGCCGTAAGTGGGACACCCGAACCGGCTTGATGAGGTTGATGTGGAACACTGGGTGGATTCGGTTGAGATGTTTGGGCAATTGTAAACGAACAGAAACAGGATTGATGACTTTCACAATAGGGAAAGGGCCAACATACTTGGGTCCCAATTTCTTTGATTTCTGTGTAGTGTGCAAGAATTTTGTGGACAAATACACCAAATCCCCAATGTGGTATTCATAGGGCTGAGAGCGTTTCCTATCGGCTTGCTTCTTATGGGCTTTATGGGCAGCGTCCAAAGTGGAAAGAGTCAGAGGCCAAATGCGACTGAGACGCTCACTCCAGTCCGCAACTGAAGGAACCTGAGGCTGGGCCGTAGGCAATTCGGGAATAGGAACAAAATCCTGGCCGTAAACGACCCGAAAAGGGGTAAACCCCGTGCCGGAGTGAACCGAGTTGTTATAGGCCACCTCAGCATGTGGTAACAAGTCAACCCAATCGTCCTGTTGATAATTGATGAAACAACGTAAATATTGTTCAAGGACGGAATTAGTACGTTCACAGCCGCCATTAGTCTGAGGATGGTAGGCGGAGCTAAGGCCCTGGGCGGAGCCAATGCGTTTGAGAAACTCCTTCCAAAAAGTAGATGTGAATTGGACCCCACGATCGGAGATAATACGGTCGGGAACCCCATGTAAACGGTAGATGTGGGAAAGGAACAGTTTAGCCAATGCCTTGGCGGAAGGAATTTTGTGACAAGGCACGAAATGAACTTGCTTGGAAAACAAATCAGTGACCACCCAGATGACGGTATGCCCCTGGCTCTCGGGAAGCTCAACAATAAAGTCCATAGAAATCTCCTTCCAAGGGGCAACCGGGCGAGCGACGGACTGGAGAAGCCCCTGCGGTTTCCCCGGCGGTTTTTTGGCGGTAGCGCAAACAGGGCAACTGGCCACATAAAGTTCAATGTCCTTTTTTAAAGAGGGCCACCAGAACTGTCTCTTCACGAGGTGCAAAGTTTTTACGAAACCAAAATGACCCGCCAATCTGGAGTCATGAGCGCGACGAAGGACGACAAGTCGTAGGGAAGCGGGGATGTATAATTTAGCACCAATCCACGGTAGATCGTCCCTCATGGTGCACTCGTCCCGATGGTTCAGAAACCAGTCGTCTTGAGGAAGAGCTTTTTTAAGGTCAGAAAGTAGATCTTGAGGCACTTCCTTCTGAGCGTGGGTCTGTTGACATGTGAGTACCGGAGCTGCCAGGAGCGGTTGGACGATACTCAGTTTAGAGCAATTATATTGAGGTAATCGGGACAAAGCATCTGCCATGAAGTTCTTTCCACCCGGGATATACTTTAGAGTGAAATTGAAACGGTTGAAATATTGGGCCCATCGCATCTGTTTGGGGGAGAGACGACGAGGCGTTCGCAACGCTTCCAAGTTCTTGTGGTCAGTCCAAACCTCAAATGGGTGTTTAGCGCCTTCCAGGAAATGGCGCCAAGTCGCGAGGGCCCAACGGACCGCAAAAGCCTCCTTCTCCCAAACTGCCCAACGCCGCTCCGTGTCAGTGAGTTTACGGGAAGTGTATGCGCAAGGCTGCAAGTTACCTTGGTCATTAGCTTGCAACAGAACGGCCCCTACGGCGACATCACTGGCATCAGCCTGGACGACGAAAGGCTGGTCGAGATCAGGGTGCTTAAGAACTGGTTCAGCGGCAAAAAGGCGTTTAAGCTTCTCGAATGCCGCCTGGCATTCCATGTTCCAGTCCAAAGGCTTATTGGGTTTAGGCTTCGGGTCGCCTTTCGTCTTGAGCAAATTAGTAATAGGGAGAGCAATGTTAGCAAAAGAGGGAATGAATTGACGGTAGAAATTGGCGAACCCCAAAATTTTTTGCAATTGCTTACGAGTTCTGGGCGTGTCCCATTCAGTGACCGCCTTCACCTTTTCAGGGTCCATTTCAATGCCATCAGGGGAGATGCGGTAGCCCAGATAGTCAATTTTAGTTTGGTGAAACTCACACTTAGACAATTTGGCATAAAGGTCAGCGGCACGGAGTTTTTTCAAAACAGTGCGTACCAGATTGACGTGGTGGTCGTAACTGCGGGTATAAATGAGGATATCGTCCAGGTATACGATAACGCCCTTGTACAGATGATCGTGCAAGACCTCATTAATAAATTGCATGAACACAGCAGGAGCCCCCTGGAGGCCAAAAGGCATAACCCGAAACTGGAAACAACCAAGAGGGCAGTTGAAAGCAGTCTTCCATTCGTCCCCTTCCTTAATGCGTATCCTATAGTAAGCTTCTCGCAGGTCCAATTTTGTGAAGATGCGGCCCTTCCCTAGTTGCGCCAACAAGTCTTTCATCAATGGGAGTGGGTAGAGGTTCTGAGAAGAGACCGCGTTAAGGTTTCTAAAGTCACAGCATAAGCGAAGAGAACCATCTTTCTTTTCACGAAACAGTACAGGGGCAGCCACTTTGGGTCGGGCTGGTTCAATGAAACCACGTTTCAAATTTTTGTCAATGAAAGAACGCATCTCCTCCATTTCCCTGGGCGACATGGAGTAAATCCGGGGTTTAGGGAGCTTAACCCCGGGTAAAATGTCTATGGAGCAATCAGTAGGCCTGTGGGGGGGCAGAATGTCCGAAGATTGTTCGCTGAAGACTTCCTTAAGATCCAGATATTCTTTCGGAATTTTCTCCTCTCCTGCAATCCTCTCCTGCCCTCTAGCGGCTACTTCAGGAACGTCAGTGACGGCAGGTTGGTCCGGAGAGCCCTCCCCCACTGGAGGCACCTTCGAGCGAACGCGTAAGCGGCCTGTCCGCCAATTTATGTGAGGGTTCCACTTTCGAAGCCATGGGATGCCCAAAATGAGTGGCCTGTCCATGCCCGGTGCGACCACAAAAGAGATTAATTCAGTATGGGTACCCATCCTCATTTCCAAAGGCTCCGTAAAAAAATGGGCGCCCCCCCCCCCGCAATGGAGCCGTCTATTTGGCAAAATACAATTGGGGTTTTCAAAGTGCGCAATTTGAGGCCTAATTTCTCCACCATGGCTGGATTGATCATGGACCGGGAACAGCCTGAATCAAGTAAAGCCAAGAGGGTGGCAGGTATCCCCTCAGGAGGAACTTTTAATTCAATAGGGATTAGCAGGGGCCCCTTGTTTGAACTCACCCAGTGAGGCGATGTGTCGTCATCGGAGTCCTCCGAAGAAGAGGAGTTAGCGTCCGCGTCTCCCTCTAATGGCTGGGCAAACGGAGGGGGGTTGGATTCCCCAGCGAAAGCTGTCTCCTTCTTCTTCTTTTCAGGGCCTCTGGCAGACTTTTCCTCACGTTTGGGAGGGGGTTGGGCAGAGAGGGGTAATTTAGCACGACATTCGGGGGCGATGTGCCCGAGTTTGCCACAGCGAAAGCATGTTACAGGCCTGGAGAAGCCAGAAGGGGGCCCCCTTGCTTCACCTCGTCGTTTGAAGAGCGATTGAGTGGTTGGAGGGGGGAGGGATTTGGCAGCCCTCTCTTTCCGCTTCCTTCTTTCCTCTTTAGCATAACGGAGACGGGTTAAGTCGAGTTCAGCGTCCGCTGCATGCTCAAACCAAGTGATTAAACATCTCGGCAGGTTACGATTGACACATTGCTGATAAATGTCTTCATTCAGTCCTTCAGCAAATCTGTCCAGAAGGGCGTCCTCCCCCCAACCTCTCATGTATTGGGAAAGACACTGAAATTCCTGGATGTATTGGGCGACAGATTTATCGTCTTGTTCAAAAGTTAAAAACTTCAATTTGTTCCGCTTCTCAGTTAACGGGTCATCAAAACGTTGGCGGAAAGCCTCCATAAAGCGGTTGAAATTCCCCAAGAGGGGAGAGGCAGACATATGCAACGCAGTTGACCATGTAGCCGCCTCACCATCTAAGGACAAAAGAATCATCCTGACTCTCATGGTGTCAGTTTCAAAGTCCCGGCCATAAATCTCCATGTAGTTAAACACTTGCATAAGAAACGAGGGCAGGCTAGCAGAACCACCATTATAATGTACAGGCAAGGGAGGGATTTTAGCCATCCGATGTCTTCGGGGGGGAGGGCCTCCTTGATCAGCAACACCTCTAGCCGCAGGGGGCGAAGCAGGCCGAGGGGGAGGGGGAGATGTCGGGCGTGGGTAACGTTGCCAATTTCTCCAGTCTCTTTCCTCCTCCCCCCTTCTCTCCCCCAAATATGTTTGACCCCAATAATCAGGTAATTCACTCCGCTGGGGTTTTCTCATGGGCCCCTGGTGCTGGTAGCTTCTCCATTCTCCTTCATCGCCCCCCCTTCTTTCCTCAAAGTACCTTTGGCTCCAATAGTCAGGGAACTCACTCGTCTGGGGTTTTCTCACGGCACCCGGCTCCAGCGAAGTTTGTCGGGATGGTCTTTGGGTGAGTCCAGCATTCCAGCTTGTCTCTGTCTCTCTTTGTCCCACCGAAGTTGACCATCGGGGTGGGGGGGAAGGTTCAGGCTGGCTGGAAATTTGCAGTTGAAATAAATCTTCGTGCAAGGATCGGTCAGGCGGGCTGGGCTCGTGTAAAGAAAGGTCGGGAGGTCCTAGTTCACTGGAATCCGCCCCTCCAACGGCCCCCTCCTCCTCTCTGCTCGGAGAAGACATTATTTCCCTTCTCGGTAGACGTAAATCTCCTGGAAAGGGGTTTTATTTTCAGACTTTGCTTCTTGTCAAGCCCCACTCCATTACATAATTAGGAAAGAAGGCTAAGAGACTCCATGGGTTGGAAATCAAAAGTACTTTTACTAATTATAAATGGTAAGTGAGCAGTAGCAAAGCAAAGTCTGATTAATATGGCGCGAAAGCAATTGATATATAGAATAGCCCGTTCCCCCCCCCCTTAGGATCAAAGCTCCAGTCCAATCATAAGTCCTTCAAATGTCAGGTGTGAGATAACTTCAAAAAGACAGGCCGGACGATGGAATGTCGAGGCCGTTGATGCAGGCGGGAAACACATACGCATGCGCAATCCCAACGACTGGTACATCCTAGAACATTCCTCCAGCACATCAATTAACCCCTCCCAAATACAAGCCCCCCCCTTCCCGTTTCATGGCAGCTGAAGCAACAGCAAGGCAGAAGCTGACATATACCACTGTTACATGAGCTAAACTGGCCCCCAGTTGCTTTCTGAGTTCAATACAAGACTGGTGATTGTCTTTAAAGCTTTACATGGCACAGGGGCCATGTCTCTCCAAGGATATCTGCCCATCCTATTAGATCAGATAAAGTGAACACGATCAAGGTCCCTTGCCTTAAATGGTGTCCTCTGATGGGACTTTGGAGGCTGACTTTCTCTACAGTTACTGCAATCCTTGGGAAAAGCCTCTCATCTGAGATTTGAAGGTCCCCCTATCAGTGGTGGGATTCAAAATTTTTTACTATAAAGTTCTATGGGCGTGGCTTGGTGGGCATGGCATGGCTTGGTGGGCGTGGCAAGGGAAGGGTACTCTAAAATCCCCATTCCCTCCCAATCAGCTGGGTCTCGGGAGGCAGAGAATAGATGGGGGCGGGGCCAGTCAGAGGTGATATTTACTGGTTCTCCGAACTATTCAAAATTTCCACTACTGGTTCTCCAGAACTGGTCAGAACCTGTTGAATACACTTCTGCCCCCTATGTCTGATGTCAGAATCACTTTCAACTTCCAGAAGGTTGCACCGACACCAAGCACTGGGCTAGGGTTGCGGTTGAGTTTAAAATTAATAATTTGGTTGGTCTCCCTTTGCTAGGAAATGTTTCCTTTTAATTCTATTTTTACTGGTTATTATGAGCTGCCTAAGATCACTGTATGAGATATAACGACTTATAAATTGTTTAAATAAATTAAATAAATACTAAAATCAATAGCAACTAAGGAGCAGGTACAACAAATGTATGTAATCTTCTGAAAAGATCTGCATAAGAAGTATAGAAATAACTTCCAAGAGACTTGGAGATGATTAAAGTTGCAATGGGGCACATCTGATTGTGGGATTGCCCTCCCAGTGGGTTGTGGACAAGTGGAGGATGCGGTCATGTACAGGTAGTCCTACTTATACTTGTTTTGTCATACATGCTTGACAAACCAAATAAATTTTAAAAAATAAACAAGAAAAAAGGAAGGGAAGGTTCAGAAGTAACAGACTGCACTGTTCCGTTTGTATCGCCTTTCGCTAGTAACGTGTTTCTCGCTCGTGTGTGGGTGTACGTGCGCTTTTAAAAGGTCAGGCAGTTAAAAGATATTTGGGGGCAAACTGGTTTCTGGGGAGACCCTTTTATTTGCCGCCACCGCCTTTTTCACACATGAGCCTAGTGGTTCGTTGTTGTAGTAGCTGATTAGGACAGAGTCCCCGGACCAGCCGGGGGGGGGGGGACACGTGCGCGCAAGTCGTGTAACCCACGCGTGTCTGGTTTCCCCATAGCAGGTTATGCCGACCGAAATCTCAGCTGTGAAGCGTCTTTTGGAAGCGAGGCGGGGCCTGCCTCGGTTCCTTCTCCTCCTTTTCCGGGAATAGCTCATGCTGCAGTAAACTGGGCTGGGTTGAGGGGAGTGGCCGTCTCCGGCGGATCAGCTGAGCGCTCGGACGATCCAAGTCCGGAACCCGGACACCTGGCCCCGTCTCCGTCCACCCCACACCCGGGACACGCCGAGAGGCCAAATCTACGAGCTTGGGGGTAAGAAGCGAGTAGTGCATTGAAGGGGTGTGTGTGTCCTGCTTGTGGCTGCCCCTGTTCCCTCTCGGGCTGTGTGCGTGGCATAGGCTCAGGTGGCCGCCGCCCCGACGCAGAACTACTGCAATCCCGAGGGAAGGATTGGGTGGGGGGAGGAGAGATGGTGGGGCTCTCTTTGGTGGAGTGGGGGGAGATAAGGGAAGGTTCGCTGGGCCCAGTTTCCCAGCTGAACACTGAGGCTGCTTTGCTGGGCGCTAGTTCCGCATTTCCCCCTCCTACATTGGGAGAGCAGGAGGTTAATCTGCGCCAGCAACCCTCCTCCTGCCTCAACTAGCCCCCCGCGCTTCGCCGAGCCTGTCTCCCGGTGCTCGTTGGATACGTTTGGAGGTTGTCCTAACAAGCGGGCGAAGTCTCCTTCTCTGTCTCTCTGCCCGTCTCTCTGCCCGGCCTCCCCTGCTTTTCCTGCCCTTGGTTTCCTGATGCTGTGGAATTTCGCCTGCCTTTCCTGCTGCGCTGCCCAGGCGGGTTTTTTTTTTTTTTTTTTTTTTTTTTTTGCAGCATCCCTGGGAGGCGAGGAGCGAAGGGATTAATTGTGGGGTGCCTCGCGCCCGAGGAGTGTGGAGAAGACCCGTGGGGTTGACCGCCAGGAAACGGGAAATAAATTAGCCCCTTCCTTTCTGGCGTTTGCTCAGCGCCTCGTCTCTCTGGGTGGAGCAATCACGTGAGGGGTATAATGTAGGGGAAATTGCGATTCTGTATGGGTTAAAAAGCCTTTCGGAGGGAGGGAAAACGGGATTAAGCCTGCGCGTAAACATATCCGTGCCTGGGTAATTTTATGCGGGAGTCTGAGTTCTTGTAGGTTGATGAGCCTGCTGCTATAGTCTCCCTTGTAGAAGTTTACTATAGAACAGGGCTCTCCAACCTTGGCAACTTTAAGCCTGGCGGAATTCCCCAGCAAGCTTGAAGTCCGCCAGACTTAAAGTTGCCAAGGTTGGAGACCCCTGCTATAGAATACATTGTTGGCGTGAAGAGGCCAAAGACCTGGAGAAAATCTAGTTAAATGTATGTGATCCCCAGGAGTAAAAAACACTCTTAATGGCACATGATCATATCAGTCATGAAAAGGCCCACCCCCCTTCTCAATTTTAAGTAAATCAGACTCCTTTTAGTTTAATACAGTTACCCTAAATACAGTTATCATATATAGAGGTGGGGGGGGGGCTATATGAAGTAGGACTTTGGGTTTATTTGACGATGGTTAATTAAAATTGCAGTTGCCTGGGTTCACAAACCACCCCATCACAGGTGGAACTCTCTCCTCATAATCAGGAGGTTGTGAATTTCATCCTAGGTAGAGGCAGATGTAGGGTCTCCTGCTTGGGCAGGGGGTTGGACTAGATGACCTGCAAGGTCCCCTCCAACTCTGTTAATTGGTGTGTCATGTTAAATGAATCTTGTATAGAAAAGCTTGGTGTAGGTTGGAAGGTTCAAGGACTATGCAACTGGAGAATGTTGAAAGAAATGAGATAGGTATCTCTTATCCTTTCTTTACGAAAGTCTGCAGTGAAACTCTTTTGAGAGCTAATGTGCACATCTGTCAATGTAAAGAAGATTAGAAAGTGAAGAAAAAGGCTTCTGGGTGAAAGAGTTCTGGGGGGTAACAAGCTCACTTATTAAGTTCACAATTATTTAAAATTAATAATTGGGCTTGTTTGATTGGAACACAAATGTTTGAACCCAACTAGACTATGTGATATGCAAGCCCAGCCCCTGTTATAAATTGATAATTAAGCATGTAACCCATAATTAACTTAAACTTTGTTGTGTTTTTGGGGGGAAATGCTGTGGTGTTGGGAGCCTTATATTGTTTTAAGAGGAGATTAAGCACCACCATGGCGGAAGATTGTCAATAGCTCCTAAATTAGCTTGACAAAACTTAATAAGCCTTTGCTTTTCAGTGTATCGTGTTATTGTTGATTATGTTTATTATGTATATGTATTATGTATGAGCCACGGTGGCACAGTGGTTAGAGTGCAGTACTGCAGACTACTTTCTGCTGACTACCAGCTGACTGCAATTTGACAGTTAAAATCTCACCAGGCTCAAGGTTGACTCAACCTTCCATTCTTTCGAGGTTGGTAAAATGAGGACCCAAATTGTTGGGGACAATATGCTGACTCTGTAAACCATTTAAGAGGGCTGTAAAAGCAGTATATAAACATAAGTATATATAAGCCTAAGTGCTATTGCAATCTAAATCTAAATCTATATGTATGTGTATGTATATATATGTATGTATATGATGCATGCATACATACATACATACATGAGAGAGAGATATGTGTGATATATACGCATACATATATACATGCGTGCACACACACACGCACACACACACAGAGAATAATTGGTGCATCTCAGGTTTAGGATCAGAAGCAGTAAGTTTCTCAGTGCTAATTGCTGAAAGGGCTGAACTGTATCCACCCTGTGTGGGAATTGAATACTGGATTGACCAAAAGAGTTGCTCCTAGTTTCCTAAGCGGAAAAACAGGTTAGAAAAGATGCAATTAATCATCCTCCATATGGCTTTTCTCTTTTTCCGTTTGTAATTTTTTGAGAACTTTTTGATATTTTTTTTTTTAAATCTGAGTGGAACAGAAATTTCAGTTCATTTTTGTTGAGATGCTTTTTTGAAAATTTCAGGAATGTTTGCAAAGTATTTAGATAAGTATTAGATAAGTATTTTGTAAGATCAAGGCTTAGTCAGTTTGGCCCCTCAAGTAGTTATTTGAATAAACTCCTCTGTTTAAAATTTGTACATTGCTGCTTATGCGTTTTCTCATCAATAGTATAACTAATATTAAAAGTTTTTTTTTAGACAACAATTCTAATTTGAGTACCGCTGAATAATATTAGGACACCAAGGAATTGTTTGTGACTTTCTGCTGATTGTGCAATCAGTCTTGCAGTTTGAAACAATGGTAAATGATATTAAATTATAATGTGGTTAGTTTGATTTTGGCTTGGTATGAATCCACCCATACTGGTTTATAATGCATGATTTATAGAGTTATGTGTTATGGGCAAACAGTCAACTGGCATTTATTTAGCAAGTGCAGATAAATGAACAGTGGCATTACCCTATGTATGAAGTCAGCCAAGGAATAGTATCTACATTTGACTTTGGTTGAGGGCCATGAATATAGATGTCTTCCTCTTGGAATACTTCTGAAGAGTTTGGTGATATCATCCAGAGCATCATGGAAAATATAAGTGCTACAGGGATATTGGCAGAAATGTCACCAAAAAAGATGAACTTCAACTTTATAAGCCCTCTTTAAGTTCAGAAAAGGCTGGTGCCTGAATATTAAAACATAAATCTATGACTTTAAAATTTCCTAATAATAAGATAGATCAGCAAAATGTCAGTGAAACGGTTTGCCTTCACAGGTTGTGGATACTCCATAACTGGAGTTTTTAAGAAGACATTGGACAGCCATTTGTCTCAAATAGTATGAAGCAGGGGTGGTAAATTCATGTCGTCATGACGGCATCACATGACATATCAGGACTTTTTTCCCCTTTGCAAAACCGGTGTGGATGTGGCTACTGCATGACGCATTCGGCCCATGGGCCGGGAGTTTGACAGTCCTGGTATAAAGTCTCCTGCTTGAGCAGGGACTAGAAGATCTCCAAGGTCCCTTCCAACTCTATTATTCTTAGTTAAAATATTTTAGTTGCTTTCTTTTTTCTAAAACAAAATCAGAACCTAACCCCAGTTTTAAGATAGCTAACTGTGTATATTTCTGATGCTTCTGGTTGTTGTATAATCACGATTCAGTTAAAGAGTTCTTTGTAATAATTAAGCTAAAATGAATATCTATTTTTAAAGTGCACTTGTTTCACTCAAGCAATTTGCTGAATTGGTCCAGTAATCTTAGACTTTTCCTGAGAATTCTGGAATGCTACATATTGAACAGTCTAGTCAGTACTATAACCCGTTGGAAACACAATTTTGGATTGTAGATTTAATAATTCTCCCTACTTTTATTCCAGATTTCCTTTCTTAGATTGGCTTTGTCTTCATTCTGAGAGAATTATTAATCAGATTTGAAAAGATGTCATGTTTTGAAAATGCTGAAAAAACAGTAGGCTGCAAGTGTACATGGTACACCTGGGAAAATCTTAAAATGTAGATATGGGTTGTTTACAAAATGGCTGTGCAACTTGTTTTAGGTGTGCAAAGATTGGATTTATGTCTGATGATCAGAAGTATATGCTGCTACTGTTCCATTATACAGAAGGAAATGTAGCAAGAGTAAATGCAAAAGATATGGGACATTAGCTGGTTAAATGTCCCATGTCTTCCCAATGTCTGGGAAGATAACTGGCAGAATTATGAAGTTATCAAGACCCACACGGTCAGGATTGGCCTCCTCACAAATTTTCATAGAGTGAAAGGCAGAGAGCAACAGTTGAGAAATATGGTGTTAGGCACTGAGATATGTATCAACCCGAGAAAGTTTACTCCACATTTGTTGAACAAGAGAAAGCATATAATAAAATGAATAAGTGGATTTTGGAAAGTTTTAGCTCCAGGATATCAAACCCAAGGCTTGCGGGGTGCTTAGATCTGGCCTGCGGGGCTGCCCTGAAAACAGTGAAGGACAGGCCCACGATGCCTCTGCCAACAAAAACTGCGCTCTTGAGCTCCTTTTTTGTCCGCGACAGTCTCCTGCAACCCACTGCCAGTGAAAACACGGCCCTTCTGAGCTCCGTTTTCACTGGCAGAGTGCTCGGGCCACCACACAAATGACATTGAGCTGCCCACGCCTCCCTGCCCCCCCTGAGGTCAAACACAACTCTGATACGACCCTCAATGAAATTGAGTTTGACGCCCCTGTTTTAGATGGAACTGGAGTGAGTTTCTGAACTCAAAACAAGACTATTTGAAAGAAAAGCAAGTGAAAAAAAATGTAGAACTTGAATATTGTTCAACCGTCAACAGGAAGGATAGGGCGTCATGGTTATTTAATATATTTATAAATATAGTATAAAGGATGTAGTGATTTTAGAAGGGGACTGGGTGTGCATGCGAGTGTGTGATGTTCATGTTTATAATTGCTGTCATATTGTTGGCTAGATCCTGAATAATTTGGAACATACAGTAGCTTGTATGATGCCAAGAAGCATATAGATCTGAGAATTAATGTACCAAGAAGGCAAGGCAGTTGGGTATGGCAGGAAAAACTGAATAGTTCTTAGCTACGCATAGGTTGCAAAATAACTAAAGAAGGCACATGCATTTTGTACATTGGTGGAATGTTTTCTAAATAGGAGAAAAAGGCTAGAGAAATTGTAAGACATACAAATTTTGGTAGAAAGATGGGACATGGTAGTATGTGATCCATCGTGGAGGAAATCTGTGTGGTCACTAAGAATTGAAACTGACTTAATGGCACAAAATCAAATGTGTGATCTCTGGTGAGGAATGAATATTTGTCAAAATAAGTGAAAATCAGTCAATCAATCAATCAATCAATCAATCAGAATAGACCTGGAAGGGACCTTGCCTAGCCCCCCGTTACAAGCAGGAGACCCTATACAATTTTCAGACAAGTGACTGTCCAGTCTCTTCTTAAAAACCACCAGTGTTGAAGCACCTACAACTTCTGAGGGCACAAGCTGTCCCACCGGTTAATTGTCCTCTGTTAGGAAGTTTCGCTTTAATTCCTGGTTGCTTCTCAATGGATTGGTTTCCATCCATTGTTTCTTATCTTGCCTTCTGCTGCTTTGGAAAATATGTCGACCCTCTCCTCTTTGTGGTAACTGCACAAATACTGGAATACTACTATCATGTCCCCCCTTGTTCTTTTTTTCTCTAGACTAGCCAACCCCAAATCCTGCAACTGTTCTTCATATATTTTAGTCTCCTGGCCTTTAATCATCTTAGTCAGGCATAAGAGCATACTTTCTGCCTCACTTGTTAAAAGAGCAGTGGAGCGTAGAGAAATGCAAAAGTAAATAATTGCGTGCACTTAAAACTTGAGTGGTAAAACCAGAAGTAGATCAAGAATGAATGGGAGCTGAATGAATGTGAATACATACAAAAGTGAGCAACCAGTCTAGAAGAAGTGGTTTGTTCAAGGAAACTGAATGAATGATTAACTCTCATAACAAATCAGAAGTACCTAGTTGTTGGAGAGGGAGAGGAAGACTGGGAAAGCTGGAATGTTTGAGTTCTTGAAAATGATAGAGATGGGAAAGTCCAAAGATGGCAAGAAAAAACCAATTATATTGAAATGATGAAGGGATATAGGGTGAACTGCAGAGATAGAAAGGTAAAGAGAAACACAGTGAAGGGTGTTTGTAATATACCGCATTTTTTGCTATTTCTATATTTTTATTTACTTTGTTTTTATACCACAGTCCTATCTTGCCATAAAGCAAAAACAACAACAACAACAACCCCAATTTCATTGTATACATGATGCACAGTGACAATAAAGGCTATACTATCTTCATTTCCTCACCTTATTATATGTTGCTTATCCCAAAAGGGAATAGGGTGATAGGAATGGTGGTTGGTTTTATTTTAGAATAAAAAATATTTTGTGTTTTTAAAGAAAACCTGCTGATTTTTCAAGATTAATATCTTACACAGTATGATGAAGGAAACCCTGACCTAATAATGAGTTTAATGAATCTCTGAGAAACTTCTTTGACCTCCATAAGCCAATTCCGCAGAAATTGCTGAAGACTGAAAAGAGAGAAAGAGGAAATATCGCCATGTGTAAAGTAAAAGGAATTGAAAAAGAACTTAAAAATAGGTTTGAAAAACTGCAGCTTGTATCTTTATTGTAGCTTCTGCGATGTTTTTTTGAAATTTGGTGGAAGGCTTCATAATGTTCTTATTCATTGGTCTTATGCCTTCTTAGAAATATCTCGGCTACTTCTTGACATATTTTCATTTAAAAAAAAACATACATCTAACAAATAGGGTTTAGCAAAGGTTTTTACGTTCACAGGACAGGGAAGTTTGCAGAGATAAAGCTTCCTGAAATAGGCAAAAACATTTCTGTTGTTTTTTTTTATCCTTCATGATGTCTGAGCATTATATAATTCAGTGAACCTGGAAGATAACAGTTTGGGGGAAATTGATGTAGAACGCAGAATAATAAAATTGGGAGGGACCTTGGAAGTTTTCTAGGCTAACCTTCTGTTCAAGCAGGAGACCTTATATCATTTCGGACAGATGGCTGTCCAATCACTTTTTAAAAGTCTCCAGTGATAAGTACCCACAACTTCTGGAGGCAAGCCATTCCACTGGTTAATTTTTCTCACTGTCAGGAAATTTCTTCTTAGTTCTAGGTTGGATCTCTGTTTGATCATTTCAATCTGTGTTAGATGTGTATTCGTTGCATCTTTGTGTAGAAATGTGTTGGTCTTCTCTACATAGACAGTTTTTCAGAATTGTGTCTTCCTTCCCCATCTAGCTGTCCTTATTTATTAGTGTGTTTCCTTTGGGATTTGCTGGAAGTCTTAACTGCCCTCAATGTCTCATTGACCTGAACTCTCCTTTTGCTCCCTTGCTAAGCTTTCATTCCTCTTTAGGGGTGCAAATGCCAACATGAAAACAATTTTTTCAGGAAAAATGGGAAGCCTACAAAAATAAACCATATGGACTATAAAAAGTAATGAAAACAGAATTTAATATTTCTTTTAAAATGTTACAACTAGTAAAAGGAAAACAAATTGTGTACCAAATTATTATTTTTTACATGGGAACCCACCAGTAATATTTGGGATTCTGGTTATGCAGATGTACAGTATTTATATATTTGGGTATTTGTTAGTGTCTGGGGGGTTTCTCAGTCTTCCAGGTCATAGTTGTCCCAAAGGTGCTTTTTCAAAAGGCAGCTGGACTTTGTTTTTTTCCTGGAAGACATTTCACTTCTCATCCAAGAAGCTTCTTATGTTCTGAAGAACTACTAAAGAAGCTTCTTGGATTAAAAATGAAATGTCTTCCAGTAAAAAGGAAGAAAGTCCATTTCCCTTTTGAAAAAGCACCTTTGGGATATCTGTTACTGATTTCAAGAAGGATTGGATTATTCTGATTGTAGAAATGTAGGGAGATTGATAGCTACACATTTTTATCTTAGATGTTTATGTTTTGGCTAATCTGAACGTGGAGGGTTATTCTATTATAGATTTTTATTATAGAAATATCCAGTAATGTATATTTTTGGAATGGTAATATGATGCACGTGTGGGTGTGTTTTCTTCAAATTAAGAGATCATGATGTATACTGTTGCTGTTATTATTTGTATTTATATTTTTAATTTTGTATCTTTCTTTCGATAATCCAAAACAAGAGTTTATTTTTTAATAGAATAGTAATGATATTGAAGAGAGTTGGAAGTAACCTTTTTTTTTTGTTATTCTTTTGTTTGTTTTAATATCAAATTTTAAACTTTCCCTGTTGTTGCCATCTCTCATCTTTTCTCTTTTGTTGTAATTTTGTATTTTAACCGGGGTTGTTTTTTTTTTCCAATTTTTTTTTTTTAAGAAAGGACTTTGTTAATGTGAGTTCTACAGCACAGTTCCTCATTGTGCATAAGGCCTTAAACTGTGTTTCTTTCTTTGCAGGTGTTGTTGCTTAGTGGTCCCTGAACTATATGACTAGTTGGCTTATAATAAACCATGGCGGATAATGCAAACACTGCTGGGGATGCTAACCAGTTGGCCCAACGTATAACGTCTAATATACAGAAAATCACACAATGCAGTAAGTTGACTACTCATATTAACAATTTTTTGACTGATGCAGATTTCATTTAAAAGATATTTTAAACGTCCACAAGTAAATAGCATGCTGTCATTTTTGTAATTCTTGACTTTATTAGTTAGGCAGTAATATTTTGTGCCTGTTGAGTGGTGAATGTTTGGCACTAGCTTACTAATTAAACCTCTTGGTAGTCTTATCTAAAGTATATATTCTGAGTGGTGAAGAATTAAAAGTGAATTCATCTTGTGTAATGTTTTTTATGGTAAGAAAACACTGCAGAGGACAAAATTGGCCTGGAAACATCTTTTCCTCATGCAGAACTTGAATATATGCCATTCAATTTCCTCTCTTATTACCTGTTATTAAACCTTCTGGGAGGAAATTATAAGCAGAAATTTTGTTTTGCTGTTTTAAATGATGGTGCTAATTCAAGGCAGGTATTCATATTTTAAAAGTAGAAAAAGCAAAACTCTTGTTAAAAGAGAAGAAGTATTGCAAGAATGTTTATGCTTCATATTAATTGGTGAAATGAATATGATAAAAGGTATCAGTATGAGGTTTATACTTTTCGTTCCCAAAACCTAAAGAAAATTAAGAGTTCAAAGAAGAAAAAGATAATGGCTCTCACAACAAGAGATGATGGCTCCTGAAACAAGAGATAGTACTCAGATAAACTAAATCAGGCCACAGCAGTTTGATGTGAAAGTACCAGAGGCATGAGAAACTTGTCCAAGTGGGACTTGTCAAGCTTTGATGGATATCTTAAGTGCAACTCATTTGGAACCATAGTACAGAATAAAGTACTGTGCATAATCATCCCAAAGGTGCTTTTTAAAGAAGCAACTGAACTTTCTGTTCTTTCTTTGAAGACGTTTTGCTTCTCATCCAAGAAGCTTCTTAAGCTCCAGTCAGAAGCTGAGAAGCAAAACATCTTCAAAGAAAAATCAGAAAATCCAGTTGCCTCTTGAAAAAGCACCTTTGGGACAACCATGATCTGACTGAGAATCTCCATAAACATACTGTGCATAATGCTGTCTCTCTCAATGCACATGGAACTGAAATGGGATCTGTCCAGCTAGAGTATGTGTTTAATTAAGAAAATGAACAATAGAAGTAGTTCTGCTTTTGCTTCAATCTCTGGAACAAGCAGCACTGGACTCTGGAGATGTAACAACTCTTCATGGTCCTCACAGTATACTGATGTGTTCAGAAATCTTTTTACTTTAACATGATCATTTTAGAATGGATTAAAAAGTTAGACAATAAATTATTCACACATCACACATGCTTTTCCTTTTGAAAGGTTGGCATACTTCACAAAGAGATGTTCTAAAAATGCTTCATTGTGTATATATTGTGTAGATTTAGCAAGTCCTCTTCCTAGCCTGAATTCAAAGCTCCACTTCTACTGGGGGGAGACATTCATGTTTGTAGAATTCTCTGTAGCACCTTCAAAATTAATTCTGAAAAGATTTACAATCTCATACACTTCCTCATATTCTCCTGAAACCTTGTCAGAAGGAAAGCGAAAAGGTTCAATTCTGTTTTGGACTAACCACAAATTATCATGCCAACTGCATTTTAAACTGGTTGATTACAATAAGTGATCACAAACCAGATTCATAAATTGTTGAAGTTTACTTATATCCACCACCTAAGCAAACTATCATTTATCTGGCTTCAAATGACTTGGTGAGCTGTGATAAATTTTATCATGTAATGAAGGCTTTCCGGTATCTCTGTGGCCACATGGTAGAAGGAAGAGCAGATGTATAATCCTGGGAGCAAGCTATTCTTAATCTCATAATAAAAAAAAAACAATTGTTTTTGTTCAATATGCCATCCATATCAGTCCATCCTTGGTCTCTCTACTATTCTTGAAAGCGTCATTGTTCAGCTTGTTATTCATATGCATAATAAGCCCAGAATAATTTTAGAATGGAATTAATGAATTAGTGAAGCATTCACTAAAATTATTCACAGCTTTGAAAATCTAGGATAGCAACATGGTTGAATGCCAAACTTTAATAGGAAAAGAAGGATATTCAAGTAGCAAGGAGTGTGTGTGTGTGTGTGTGTGTGTGTGTGTGTGTGTAAAATGGATGATTTAAAAAAACCACCAGGTTTGTATAGATTTTTAAATAGGGACATTGTTTCATTAGAAATTGTGTCTATTCAAAAGAATAGTGTGAATCTCTCCTCCATTTGAATGGTATTGTGCTGGTAATGTAAGAACTCCCGTTTTTTAAAAAGGTAAAAAGGTAAAGGTTCCCCTCATACATATGTGTTCTGACCCCCCTCTTTGCTCTTTCACAAACGACAGCCAGACAGAGCTTCAAAGGAAATATTTTTATCAGTCCCAGCTCAAGCTGGCTGCAAGCCCAAAATAAACATAGATAAATTTTCTGGCAAAAAGTTACACAGCAAATACAAAAACAAACTCTCACAGCAAACCAGGTTTACATAAAGCAAATCACTTATCCAAGTGCTTCTTGAATCATGAACACGAACTAGACCAGGAATGGAACGGAACTAACAAACGGACGAACGACGTTGACTTCTGCGACTAAGGCGTGGCACCATCAGTCTTTTATCTGCAGGAGAAGACCCTAACGAGCAACTGCTCATTATCCTGCATCCTGAAACAACTCACAGGTTTCTGCTGAGTTACAACACTATCCCCCACTGCAGGGCCCTTTCCCCGGGTCTGACGGTCCGGATGCGGTCGGAATGAATTGTCCATAAGATGGCCCGCACTCATCTCTCCTAGGAAAATTAGAAACTGCAGCTGTCATAGGTGCATGTCAGTTACCAAGGGTCTGAATTTTGATCACATGACCACAGGGATGCTGCAAAGGACATAGTGTGAAACATGGTCATGAATCACTTTTTTCGGTGCCATTGTAACTTTAAACAGTTTCTAAATAAACTGTTGTAAGCCAAGGATTACCTGTATATGTTTAAAAGTATTTGTTAAGCTTCATTTGCTCTACCTTCTCCTTTGCCTTCAACCACATTTTATTTAAATCAGAGTTGCCCCATTTGTTTTCATACATGGACATGTAAATATTTACCAATATGACTCATTCTTATTTCACGTGCAAATAACATCCAAACTGCTTGGGAGATTTGTTGTTTGTGTGGTGAAATTGTGGGCAGAAGACAAGATATACGAAGATCCTTTCCACTGAAAAAGCAATTTAGTTCTGACATTTTGAAATTTAACTCCCACTGGCCAATCATGTAGAAGCTCTAGTTCAAAATATCTGTAACACACCAGTTTGCTCTAGAATTGATTGCTATTTATTTATTTAGATTTGCAAGGCAACCCATCTCATTGTAATGATTCTGGGTTGCCTTTTTAAATTGTTGTGAGCTACCCAAACAGCATAACAACAAATATACAGTTGGAAATCAGGATAAAACTATAAACAACTATCAGAATCCAAGATGAACACAACTACTTCATAGGCTCTGCCATATATTCCATTACTGTGAAAGAGTTTGCAGTGAGGAGCAATCTTTGGTGGTAATAATAAATGAAAGGAAGGAAATTGTTACATGACAGTCGCTTTGAGAAATGATAGGGCCTGTAGTAATCTACTCGTGTGGGACCAGCCAGCATCACTTATGATTAGAAAGAGTGGAGGTTGCAACATCCAGGAGTTGAGACATCTGGAAGGCAACAGAGTGTTCCTCCCTGATTGAGGAACATAGAATGACATTGGGTTAACATAAATCTGACACATATTGATCAACTGGATCTCCTTAATTAAAAATATAATAGAACATTGTTTGAACCTAGCCACTAACAGTTCTCGCCCTCCCACCCACTATTGAGCATTTGAATTCTTTCCTTTTTCAACTTCAGAACTCCAAAAGTGGAAAAGTTCTTCAGTAGGAATAACAGGAGAGTAAACACAGGCAATTAGATTATGATGTTGACACAGTTTTGTATCTAACCTTACTACTGTGATTTATTAACTTCTGAATCATTCTCGATAGAACAAGATTCAGTTCAAGGGTCATGGAACACTAACCATGAAATTAACACTAGCAATTTATCTTTAAAAAATACATGAATCAATGAAACCACAAAACTATGGTTTATTTGTATTTAAGATGGATCAAGATGGATAGTATAATTATTTCCTCTTAATTGAATAGTCATTCTGTGCATATAATACTTAGATGCTATGTAGCTAGCAAGGGAGTTGTTATAATTATTACATAATGCAAATCCCCTGTATGTTATTTCTGGTCATAAAAACATAATTTTTATAATGTTCAGTTAATAAAATCTGCTCTTAAACTACATATAGACTTCATGGTTATCAAAGGAAAGAAGAAATCAGTAAAATTAAGGAGGCAAACCAGACAGGAAACATGACCAGATGAGCTATTTTTGTAAAGCTATATTAACAGAATCATGCAAATGTGAAAGTACAACTTTCCTGCCATCTTGACAGCCTGAGAAACTAGGGAGGGTCCCTCTTGAGCCTTTTGCTCTGCCCATTGTTCAACTCTGGGCTATGTTCTCTCTTATTTGACCATTCCCTTGGCAGCATCTCTTTAACCCATAATTCAAAGTCTTTCCCATATACCACTATAGAATGCTTCTTTGCCTAGTTCTTTGCCTTCTTTTCCTTTTAGCTGCTGGTGGTAACCTGATGTACTAAAATATTCTTATTTTAGAAAATAAAAATGAACATATTCATATGGTTCACATATCTTGATGAGTTCATAATGCATTGACTGAGGATGTAGTAAACTTTAATTCCTATGGTTTATAGCTTAGTATTATAGCTTATAGTAGTGATGGTGAGCCTTTTTCGCTACGGGTGCCAAAAACGTGCACTATCGGGCGTGCTCATGCCCCCTCCCATAATTTAATGACCCCCATGATGTGCCCACTACATCTGCACATGACCCCCTTGCCCCGCACATGTATGCATGGCTTTCTTGGAGCCTGGGGTCGGTGAAAACGGCTTCCCCTGCCCCCCCCCAAAGCCCTCCGGAGGTGGAAACAGCATGTTTTCCAACTTCTAGTGGGCCCAGTAGATCCATTTTTCACTCTCCCCAGGCTCCAGAGGCTTTCTAGGATTCTAGGGAGGGCGAAAAATGGCCCAACACACAAACCAGAAGTTCAGGAATGGACATCTGGGTTTCCCCTTTGGCCATTTTTCTCTCTCCCGAGGCTTTAGGAGGCTTCTCTGATGTCTCCAGAGAGCAAAAAACAGCCCAATGTGCAAACTGAAAGTCCGTTCCTGAACTTCCAGTTTACGCATTAGGCGGTTTTTTGGAGGGCGAAAAATGGCCGGAAATCAAGGCTGAAAATCAGCTGGCCAGCATGCACATGCGCGCTGGAGCTGACAGGGCAACGACTCCTGTGCCCTCAGAAATGGCTCCGCATGCAACCTGTGGCACGTGTGCTATAGGTTTGCCATCACGGTTTTATGCCAACCCAGGCAATTATTCACTATATTAGTTCAAGATGTGAATTTGGTCATTACTGTTGATAATAACCTATTAAGTGGATCAGAAGACAGGAAACCTTTTTATAAAATGACAACCATATTATCTAAAAAAAAATAACCAAATGTATTTCAATTTAATTAACTTATGGTTTAGAAATGTCTTAGTTACTAGCTTAATGGTTGTTCTTCCTTGTAGTATAGGAATAAAATGATAATGATCTTTAATGTAGAGTGTTCTGTGACCCTGAGCATCATTGACATCTTCTAAAAGTAACATTATAAAACATTATTTTTTTCTCTATTTATCCCATTGCAGAACAAAGGAATAGTAATGATGCAAAACTGTTTTATATGTGATCAATGTCAAGCCATCATTCCTTAGATTTTTTTTTCCAGTTTTATCTGTAGGGTATAGTGTGAAAGTTTATGAAACCTCTCCGGAGCAACAGTTTGTAGTTTGACTTTTAAGGACTTTATCCTTCATAGTTCCATGCTGATCAATAATATTTTTGCTGCTTGAGTGACAGCACTTATTTTTGCAAAATATTTCATCAGTGTATCATCATTTTAGTCGTAGAAGGACATGGTTTTAAAGAATCAGCATCATTTACAGTAAAGTTAAGCACTTCCACCATTCCACTTTTCTTTCTATATTCTTCTTGATGTACTTTTGAGGACAATTCTTGCACTAGGTGATGCCTTGATTATACAGTATTTGTAAGCAAGGGTGGCTTTTGTTGCAGATTCATTCTCTAGCCATTGGCCATGCTAATTTGATATGGGGGTTCAAGACATTTGGACTACAACAGGCTGCCCACCCTGTTCTAATCCAGCATAGTTCTTTGATTTTTCTTTAATCAATTAAAACATCTCACTGGAGAATGCCTAATGCTGGGAAAGATTAAGGGCAAAAGAAGAAAGGGATGACAGAGAATGAAGTGGCTGGATGGAGTCACCGAAGCAGTAGGCATGAGCTTAAATGGACTCCAGAGGATGGTAGGGGACAGGAAGGCTTGGAGAAATGTTGTCCATGGAGTCGCGATGGGTCAGACACAACTTTGCAACCAACAACAACAAAAACATAATTGGTTTACTGAGTTTTCTCCATTTTAGGGGCCCATCCAATATCTCAAACGTTAACGTTACATAGTAGAAGTCAGGGAGAAAAGGGTAGAGGTGTAAGGATATACGTAGTTTATAATTTATTTTTGTAAGAAGCTGGCTTTCAGTCCACCTTAACTAGATTTACTGTAACTAATTAATGGCACATTTTCAATCAATCTACTGCATGAATAAATGATAACATCTCCTTCAAGTCAAGCTCCACTCCTGACATCCTTGTTTAGTTGACAACATCTGGGAAGTAGTTTGCCATTGCCACCTGGATGTTCCAACTTCACCTACACTGCTGATATCACCTGGAGATCTCCCATCCAAATGCTAATCAGGCTATAAGTCCAGTTAGATACTGGCACCTATTGGTTCACATCAACAGAGAGACTGCTAAATTAACAAATAGAATGTTTCCTTGTAATTTAGCCTGATCTTTAATTATTTTTAATTGCTCTGAATTCATTTACTAGAACTTTATATTTCTTGGGTGAATTTTGACATGGAATTAATCTCTAAGACCAAAGAAAAATGGCCAGCAAGTGGCAATCACTCATAAAATGTGCTAGTGGTCTGTATACCAAATAAATTTAATAATAAATAATTTAAAGTTAAAAAATACTGTAAAACTGAAAATACTTTAAATTCACATTTAAATACGAACTACTAAAATCCTGCTAAATTTCATTTCAATCATAGCACAAAATATGTTTAATATAGTTTCATAAACCTACGATATTTTGAACAATATTCCCCATCCCCACCCCTTGCAGATCACGTATTCAATGGCCTGGATTGATGGTACGAATTCATACTAATTTTCCAGGATGTATGTTAGCCATGTTGAATTCTTGAGTACATTTATTCTGGTTCTCACTGCCTTCAGAGTACCTGTCTAGTGTTCAAATTTAACACAACTGGTGAGCATCAGTTTGAGGAAGACTACACCAATTTCAGGACTAGAATAAGTGAAATCTAAATTGAAAAGTAAAAAATGATTACTTGACAATTGATAGATGTGTCATTTCAACTTAACTACCCCTTCATATGTGTGATTACAAAATACAAATCTTTTCATTCTTGATTTCATGTACCAATTGATGTATGTGGAAAGGGTTAATTCTAATGAGCATATCCCATAATTTGTGTACATTTGGATGAAGTTTTTGATTTTTTAAGATAGGATTCCTAATCACAACAGTAGGTCATCTCCACATACAATCCTTCTTTCCTGTTGTTAAATTATAAATAATCTCATTACATTTTAGGGGGTTAAGAACTAGATTTAAAATCTTTTCTCTGCCAATATTTGTGACATCTGTAGTATATTCATTATTCATGAAATAATACAGACAGGAATAATCTGTACCTTGTTATAAACCTTCTGGTTGACTTGTTTTGATGTACATTACTTGTTCTCTTAACATAAGATTGAAGATATGAGATTATTGATATCAAGTGAGAATGTTCTTAAGCATTTGGTATTTGTGTAGCATCAGTTCTACTTAAAGCGCTAAAAGATTTTTAAAATGTGATTTGAAAGAGTTCAGCTTTCACTGGTTCAGTTTTACCGTGATCCATTTTATATAGTGTACACGTGTATCACAATAGTTGTGTTGAATTGGATTTTCCCTAACCCTATTAACTGGTGTGTATTTCTTAATTTTCAATTAGGGATGCATGTCATTGTGGTGGAACTGTATCACTTACAAAATCTCTATCTCTTTCCCCCACCCCCAAACAGCTGCAGAAATACAAAGAGTGCTGAATCAACTTGGAACCCCACAAGACACACATGAATTGCGGCAACAGCTGTAAGTGCTTCATGAGATTACCTTTCCTTGGGTTGCATTGTAGATAATTTCTCAATAAGTTCTGGGGTCTTATCAAAGTGTTCAGCATCTTGAAAACATTTGAGAACAAACGAGAAAGAGAGAGAGTGAACATTTATTGACATGTTAATACATCAAGTATATTGTTGGCATTGCCAGATAGCCAGATGGAAACAAAAAAACCCAGTATTGAACTAATAAAAGCCATCAAATTGATTCCGAAAATTTGAACTACACATTTGCTACCTTTGACATTTATTATTGAATGTTGCAGTCAAACTGCAACAAACTTAAAATGAAGATTTTATTTGTGTAGCAAATACTAAAAAAATTTTGTGGAGTTTATGTCACCAATTGTGGTCAATAACTATTCTTTTTATGAAGTGAAATCTGCTCCAGCACTATTCAATTCTCTGTTCTTCATTTGCATTGAACTAAAGCCAGGAGTTATTTTGGACACATTGAGTAATAAACATCTATTTCCCAAAGGTTTATCTTAAAGACGGTTGATAGTTATACAGCAATGTTAGTAAAATAACCCAGCAAGTTACCTGTAACTTTCTGTTCCAGGCAACAAAAGCAGCAATATACAAACCAACTTGCCAAAGAGACAGACAAATACATAAAAGAATTTGGAATTCTGCCTTCAATAAGTGAGCAGGTAATAGGAATGTAGTGTTTGTATAAATATTTTGTTTTTTATAAAGTTGTCTGTGGTATGTGCCTGGAAGCGTTGAGCAAAACATATTAAAAGAAGTTGGTGTATTTGTCATAATTAAGAAGCTAGATATTTCTGAACTGTTTGGACTGTTTCTTTTAATGTTTTCATGAAAATGCAGCTTCGTTTTGTTTGTTTGTAATAGCCATGTATAGAAGAGAAGAGAATTCTTTATTGGCCAAGTGTGATTGGACATACAAGGAATGTCTTTTGTGCAAATGCTCTCAGTGTACATAAAAGAAAAGATACATTCATCATGAATCATAAGGTACAACATTTAATGATAGTCATAGGTTACAAATAAGCAATCAAATCCTACTAGGAAACAGTCAATATAAATCGTAAGGATACAAGCAACAAAGTTATAGTCATACAGTCATAAGTGGGAGGAGATAGATGATAGGAACATGAAAATTAATAGTAATTACTAATCCATCTCCTCCCACTTATGACTGTATGACTATAACTTTGTTGCTTGTATCCTTACAGTCCTTACGATGTAAGGATACAGATCTGATATCAGGTTTGGCATGTCTCCTCCTGAATCTTTATTGTGATATTGTAAGTGAAGTTCTTGTTTGAGCATGTAAATGAATTGCTGGTGTGAGTGTCTCTGGTTTGATACTGTTTCTTAACTTCAAGAATAACCACAAGAAAACACATCATCTATGAGCTTTAACTGCAGTTCATTATCAGAATACACGCTTAAGTTCCCTGTAGCATAGAAGCTTTTCAAAACAGCAATAATTTATTTAGTAGACACTCTTGTGTAAGTAGTTTCCTTTTCTCTTGGTATGTGTTGAATCCATTGCTTTCTTCTCCGTATTCTCTTCCACCTCATTCTGCCCTTTCTAAATTAATAGCAGTAATTGCCAACTGCTGCCTTGACTAGGCTGGGGAAAAGAATTTTAACAAATCTTCACATTAAAAAAAAGATGTGAGATTGGACTTAACCCCTTGAAATGTGAATGTATTATTCTGAGATCAAAACAGGTGGCTGAAATGTTTTGCACATCCCTCCTGATAACTATTCTCTTGGGGGATGTTTATGTAAAAGACACATAGCATAACATTAGATTTCATTATGTTTGGCCTGTAAATAGCCTCCTGTGCTTTTAAGAAAGGAGAAGTTAGATTATTCAAACTCTTTCATTTAAGTCCTTCCAGCACACATGTGTGAGAAACAGATGTTCAGCTTATCAGTGAATTGTGTTTAATTAATTAATTGGTTAGTTAAAACAAATTTATATGGCCACCCAACTCGCACATAGTTGATCCCCAGCAGCTTACAGCATATAAAAATCCAGAACATAAAAACTTACAATAACAACACTTAGACTTATATACCATGTCATAATGCTTTAGAGCCCTCTCTAAATGGTTTTACAGAATCAGCATATTGCCACCAACATTCTGGATCTTCATTTTGCTGATCCCAGAAGGATGGAAGGCTGAGTTAACCTTGAGCCAGTCAGCATCAAACTCCTGGGAGTGAGCAGAGTCATTCTGCAATTCTGCATTCTAATCATTGTGTCACCACAACTCCCTATAACCTTCACCTCCATGGCAGTAGCAGCAATACAGTTGCTTGCTCCTTCTCCATTCATGGTCCCCAGGCCCTCTGATAAAATCATATTTTTGGATCTTTCAGAAAAGCAACACGGTGGGATGTTGATGTTCCACAAAGAAAAGTCTACTGCTGAAAAGGTCCTTTTACATGGTCCCACCAAATGTACTTCCAAAATCAATGGGACCCTGACTTCTTGTATATCTCTTGCATTCCTATTTACCTATCTATCAGATGTAGTATGTAAGGTAGAAGGACTTGTTACTCCTCTTCTTGATGACTTTAGTTAGTTCTCTGCCCAAGTTACCCCCAGATGCAGCAATTAGAAGCAATCTCCATGTGCATCATCTTGAACTGTTAAAGCACGGGTGTCAAACTCGTGGTGCCACATTGTCACGTGATGTATATGTATATACATGTACATGTACATGTACATGTATATGTATATGTATCCGTTATCAGCCTGGCTTGGCTGATAACAGATCAGAGCCTGTGGCCTAATGGCTAAGATGTCTGTCTAATATGTAATATAGCCCAGGTTCAAATCCCAGTAAGGGTATGGCTAGCTGATGAGAGCTAAATAGCTTGAAATAGATCTATACTAGTCTCCCTTTATTTATTTATCAGCACAAATATAACATATATACATATACATATACATATATATGTGTGTATGTATGTACGTACGTACATACATACAAACATACATACATACATACATACATACATACATACATATATATATATATATATATATATATATATATATATATATATGTTTGTGTGTGTGTACTTTTACGTATATATACTTATTTAAATTATATACTTTACAAAATTACATAAAAATAATTAGGGGAAGATGATTGCAGAATACTTTGCCATAGTGTCTGAATTTTGACCAGTTTGACATTCATTTTAAAGAAGGAATTTGATTTCCGTTGGAATGAGACATGGAATTCTATAGGACAATTCTTTTCTGGGTCCATATATTATGTTATGGTGTAATATAATGGCATCGTATGATATGTGAACCCAGTCTATATGTGGAGGCCTGTCAAATTTTAACAGAAAAACAGAAAAACAGAAAAACAGAAAAACATGTATAAAATTCAAATTCTCCAAACTTCAGCAGATTATTTGAAGAACTGGTTTGCAATGAAATTATTTTAATGTATTTTGTTTGCCTTCTTTGTTCAGAGACAGAGAAGAATTCAAAAGGATCGACTAGTGAATGAGTTCACCACAGCGCTTACAAATTTCCAGCGGGTCCAAAGACAAGCTGCTGAGAAGGAGAGAGAATTTGTAGCAAGAGTTCGAGCCAGTTCTAGAGTATCAGTAAGTATAATTCATTAATCCACACTTTCACTAATTCTGGAAGATATCGAAAGAAATGGAATAGATGATACCATTTCTTTTCTCATTACAGTCTATGTTTTAGAGTGCATGAAGTACAGTATTAATATCATTTCTGTGCAATCCATTACTAAAGTCCATTTAGGAAATGCAATAACAGTTGGTCATATGCCAGATCTTCTATAATCGCAATAAATTATAGATTAGATAAATAGTTTGAGACAAGAGACAATAACGAGAGATTTTCTTGTGTCCAGGAATCATGCAACCCAAGTCAGATCTGAATACAGTAGCACGGTGGTCCAAAAAGGAAGACACTCAGCCTTATTTTTGTCAGTGTGTGTGTAGGATTTACAGACACCTGAATAGAAGAGTTAACACTGTGTAATGTACAACAATATGATATTACACTTGCCTAACTAAATATTTACGCTAAGATTCTCTGCATATTTTTTTTCTGTTCGATCATATCTCATTCTTAGACACTACCCAGACAAGTCTCTACAAGTTTCCTTGTCAAGGTTTTTCAGAAAAGTTTTTCCAGTGCTGTCTTCCTGGGGTTAAGAGAAAGTAACTGATCTAAAGTTACCTAACAGTCTTTGTGCTTAAGGCAAGACTAGAACTCATAATCTCTTTGTTTCTAGCTCGATGCCTTAACCAATACACCAAATCATCTCTCTAATCATTGCTTTCTGCTATTTTTTTCTATGGGATTGAAGTCTGCATTAAGCACTGAATCCTAAGCTGTTACCGTGTTTCCCGTAAAGACCCATCCTGAAAAAAGGTCTTATCATGTTTTTGAATACATGCGCTCAAATTAAACCCTACCCCCAAAATTAGCCCTAATTAACATCCTGACCACCTCGGATCAATCTTGAGCTCTGTTATTGGCTGCAGAGGGATTCCTGGAAGGCATCTGTAGCTGATAAAAGAGGTCCGGGTGAATCTGAATGGAAAACGGGAGCCAGGGGGCAACACATGGGTCAATCCAGAGCCCGTTTCTCAGCTGCAGAGGGCTTTCTGGATGGCGAAATGGAGGCCAGGGGCGACGCATGCAAGCAGCAGCAAGTGGCCACAGAAGAAGTGGGCAGGCACAGGGCTCCTGCTGTGTGGGGCTGTTGGTGCCGCCACCATGAGCTGAGTCAATAATTACACCCCACTCCTGTAAAGAAGCCCTAGCCATTTGGGGGGGGGGGGTGTTAAAAGAAAATAAGACCCGGTCTTATTTTTGGGGAAATACAGTATTACTGAAGTTGGAAGTGTATTAGCTTAATCCTTATAGGTGAATTTAAAACTGTTAGAATGTTTTAATCTCTTCATCCCATACAACCTTCTGCACCCTCCTCTCTACCCTAAAAAGCCTTTATGAAAGATTGGGATATGGGATAAAACTGCTGCTGTGGACAGAACAGAAAATCTAAAATTGGATCACTCTTGCACTGATCTCATAATATTTAGAGGAATGTCCCAACCATCTCTGAAGGGTGTTCAGGATCACAATAATCAGAAAAGGCAATTTAGTCTTTAATCTACAAAAGTTCCTATTTTATATTACTATTGTAAGCAGTTGCATCTAACCTTATCCCAGTTGTTTTTCTGTGTGCATTATAAGATCTATCTGATATTCTAGACAGATACCCACTCTTGTTTTCTGAAAATAGGAAAATGAAATATTCCCAATCCATGGGAATGGCTAATCTCCAACGTCCATGATGTCCCATTTCTGTTTTGCCTTCATTCTCTGTCTTTCAGTTTTCATTATTAAAATTCACACATGTTCATACCTATTTTAGACTATGGCTTAATAGTCCAATACCTATTTTAGACTATGGCTAACATCAGAAAGATGTTAGGTGCATTTTTTTTCATCTTTTAAATTTTCTGTATTAAGCCATACTCTAAATCACTTTTATGCTTGGATTTGGGCATGATACAGTGTTGGGCATGACACAGTGTTGAATGCTTGTGGTACACAAATCTTCTAATATCAGATTCTAGAATTACATTTCATAGACCCCCTTGATCTCTTCTTGTTATATCAGAGTTTAATTTAGAACTAGTTCAGGCCTCCTGATCTGTTCTTTTATCTGATTAAGTGCTGAACTCTTGCTGGTGAGTATTGAAGTACATTTGACTTCTCTTCTAAAGTTATACCTTGTTATTTTTATATCGCTTGACAGGGTGGTGCCCCAGAAGAAAGTTACAAAGAAGGAACCCTTGTATCTTGGGATAGGTAAGAAAAGTGATAGAATATAAAATCATTCCACTTAAAATAAATTAAAGTATGAAAAAACCACTGTGTTTAATTTTATTACAATAGCAATAGCACTTAGACTTACAGTATTGTGCAAAAGTTTTAGGCAGGTGTGAAAAAATGCTGTAAACAAAGAATGCTTTCAGAAATATAAATAAGAATTGTTTATTTTTGTCAATTTTCAAAATGCAAAGTGAGCGAACAAAAGAAAAATCCAAATCAAATCAATATTTGATGTTACTACCTTTTGTCTTCAAACCAGCATCCGTTCTCATAGGTACACTTGCACAAAGTCAGGGAATTTTGTAGGATTATAGTCAGGTGTATGATCAACCACTTATACCAAAAAGATGCTAATGATCATCAATGTCACACATAGATTGACACCCAGTCATGAACTGACACAGAAACAACTGTGTAGGAGGTGTAAAACTGTGAGGAACAGCCAAACTCTGCTACCAAGGTGAGGTTGTGAAAGACAGCTTCATGTCATGGCAAGATTGAGCACAGCAACAAGACACAAGGTAGTTATACTGCATCAACAAGGTCTTTCCCAGACAAAGATTTCAAAGCAAACTGGAGTTTCAAGATGTGCTGTTCAAGCTCTTTTGAAGAAGCACAAAGAAACGGGCAACATTGAGGATCGTAGACGCAGTGGTCGGCCAAGGAAACAGTGCAGCAGATGAAAGACCCATCAAGCTTATTACCCTTCGAAATCGGAAGATGTCCAACAGTGCCATCAGCTCAGAACTGGCAGAAACCAGTGGGACCCAGGTACACCCATCTACTGTCCGGAGAAGTCTGGCCAGAAGTGGTCTTCATGGAAGAGTTGCAGCCAACAAGCCATACCTCCGATGTGGGAACAAGGCCAAGTGACTAAAGTATGCACGAAAACATAGGAACTGGGGTGCAGAAAAATGGCAGCAGGTGCTCTGGACTGATGAGTCAAAATTTGAAATATTTGGCTGTAGCAGAAGGCAGTGTGTTCATCGAATGGCTGGAGAGCAGTACAATAATGAGTGTCTGCAGGCAACAGTGGAGCCATGGTGGAGGTTCCTTGAATGTTTGTGGCTGCATTTCTGCAAATGGAGTTGGAGATTTGGTCAGGATTAATGGTGGTCTCAATGCTGAGAAATACAGGCAGATACTTATCCATCATGCAATACCATCAGGGAGGCATATGATTGGCCCCAAATTTATTTTGCAGCAGACAACGACCCCAAACATACAACCAAAGTCATTAAGAACTATCTTCAGCGTAAAAAAGAACAAGTACTGGAAATGATGGCATGGCCCCCACAGAGCCTGGATCTCAACATTATCGAGTGTGTCTGGGATTACATGAAAAGACAGAAGGAGGTGAGAAAGCCTACATCCACAGAAGATCTGTGGTTAGTTCTCCAAGATGTTTGGAACAACCTACCAGCTGAGTTCCTTCAAAGACTGTGTGCAAGTGTACCTAGAAGAAATGCTGCTGTTTTGAAGGCAAAGGGTGGTCACACCAAATATTGATTTGATTTAGATTTCTCTTTTGTTCATTCATTGCATTTTGTTCATTTTTGAACATAAATGTTTAACACTTCCATTTTTGAAAGCATTCTTTGTTTACAGCATTTTTTCACACCTGCCTAAAACCTTTGCACAGTACTGTATATACCACTTCATAGCACTTTACAGAACTCTCTAAGAATCATTTTACTGACCTCTGAATGATGGAAGGCTGAGTCAATCTTGAGCCGGTGAGGATCGAACTCCTGGCAGTGGAAGGCAGGATTTAGTCTGCAATAGTGCATTCTATCCACTGCCCCACCACGGCTTCTTATTAGAGAGATGCTTGCATCTCTAATAAGCAACAATAATACAACACTACTGTGTTACAAAGTACACTGTGGTTTTAACTTCTTGTTCTGTTTTTTCAGAATTAATGACTTTTTATCTCATTGTTAATATGCATTGTTCGAAAGTCCCTGTTTGAATGGTCTTTCTCCTGTCATTATTGTCTGCAATTTGAAGAGAAATTGGAGGATTGATAGGAGTGACAGATGAACTGTAAAAGGGCATTGCCTTCTTCCCATGAATCCTCTAGTATACAAACAGAACATCTAGGAGAATCATGGATAGTATACTATCATGATATGTAATAATAGTCATGATTTCATTCAGTCGTTGCTGTACAATCATCACAAGTTATGACTGTGGTGCTGTACTATATACATAACTCAAGGACTACCGTGTTTCCCTGAAAATAAGACCTCCCTGGATTATAAGGCCAATCGGGCTTTTGAGTGCATGTGCTAAAATAAGCCCTCCCCGAAAATACTGCAACACAGCAGCAGCCATGAGGTGACCATGCTTGTCGCCTCCTGCACCTAAAAAATAACAAGATCTCCCCAAAAATAAGGCCAAGCGCTTATTTCGGAGGTCAAAAGAAAATATGACGCTGTTTTATTTTGGCGAAAACACGGTACCTGTAACGTAGTCTCCTCACGACATAAAAGTTAATTTAATGGTGGTGTTTGCTTCCATTGAACGATCTATAGGATTGCAATTTACCAAAATGCATCTCAAAATTTCTTAAGAGGAACCCTTTAAGAAGTATTTTGTAGTTGGAATAAAAAAAGACAAAAAAAATCTTAAGTAGGAATATTGGGAGGATTGCTTACAACCATTATTTACTTTGAGGTTACAGATCTCCTGAATTATCTCTTTTAATGCAGTCAGTATATATATTTTTTCCACATATAACAGCCTAATAGTGTATAATGTACTATGTATGTGTAATGCATAATGTGTTCTGTGTATGTTTAACCCAAAGCCAACCTCAGACCCAAGTACTAGATGAAGAAATCACAGAAGATGACCTTCGGCTCATTGAAGAAAGAGAATCGGCCATCAGGCAGCTGGAGGTGAGCACTGGCTGATGAGATCAAGAACAAGATGTTATTTATTATATTATGTCCATGAACTAAAACAGCTCAAGATAGAACTTGTTGCTCTTTAAATTATTAGTTCCCATAATTAATACGTATGCCATTACTTAGGACATCACATAGCATTCCCTTCTTTACAAGAGTTTAAAGTTTGCTTTCTTCCTGGATATCAGTGCCATTAAAATGGTCTTTCATAATCTTGAAGATCTGCTAGGATGTCAATTCCCATTGGAAGTTAGAGCCTGGTTCCTAAGACAAATGAATTTCTCCAGTTTTGGGGTAAATACTGCTATAGAATCACCTGTGTAATCCACACATTTAGCAGAGAACTTGCTAAAACGAAAGTACAGCAATTTGTAAAATCCGAAGTCTTTGAATTTTATGAAGGTTGTGGAACCAGAGGTACTAAGATACTTCTGTCCTGGTTATTATTATATGATGTAAACATGAAGTGAATAATTGCCTCAGAATTCTTCGTACTTTTTCTGTTCTTATTCGGGATGCCTGTGATTTTTAAATGATTTTATTGGAAGAATTAACTAAGCCTAAAATTATATTTTTAAAAAGGTAGGAAATGAACATAATCATGCTGATGCTTACATTCAGAATTTGAAACACATTCATTCTATTTTGTACTTTGCGATTTTTTTATTGCATTTTTTAAAATTAAATAATATCCACACAAATGTACAAAGGTTGCTTATGCCTGTGATATTGATACAGATCACACAAACACACACACATTTCACTATTATCGATGTATAATCTCTCTTAATGAGTAACCCCTTCATAATATTTATCCTACTCTTCAAATTTACATTCTCCAGTGGTAGTTTTTCTACTTTTCTCAAATATACCATATTATAAATTGAAAATTGCTTCCAAACTACCTGTCTCATCAAAACATCTCCGTCCTATGTCTGTTTCCTTCCTTCTCTCTACTCTAAATTGCTTGTGGTTTATTCCTGTGATTGCATTGTTCGGTGTTGAACATTGTTTTAATACAGTTTCTTTCTTCATAGTCAGACATTCTTGACATAAATGAAATATTTAAAGATTTGGGGATGATGATTCATGAACAAGGAGATGTGATAGGTAAGTAAAGGTCAACCTTTTGAGATGCTTTTTTTGCCGCGTTTGGGTATGCTAGTTATATTGTATTAGCTTTTACAAGTACAAATGCTGCAGCAGTTGAGGAAAATCTAGAATTAATTAGGAAAAAGACTTGCATTAAGAGAACTTTGGTACACCAGGATCTGAAGCGAGATTGATTTAAAGAGCTTAGTTGCCTGGAACATGTTATATAGGTAGGATGAGAGTTTTAGCTCAAATTACATGGGTGGGGCAATTGGTTATGGAATGCCTTGTTCAATTTCAGTACAATACCAGCTGTAGTGCAGGTACCGTCATGTAACAGCAGGTGTTCCCCTTCTTTGGGAATAAAAATATTCAAGAGTTAGAATTTATTAAATTGTTCCCTAGAATTTTTCAGGTTTTCCTGAAGCTTTACTTTACAGAGAGTTCAGATCAGAGAGTTAAAATGATCAGGATGCATAGCAGAATTGTTAGAAGTATTCTGGTTTAATTAGAACATTATGGATTATTTTTCTCCCTTCCACCCCATAGTTTATGGGTATTCAGTGTAGCTTCTCCACTTTTAAAGTATTTAGTCTGTTTTGCTGTCTTGATTCCTATTGTTTGGGAGAGAAAACACATATTTTCCTAGTATCAGGATACTGTTATTGTCATTTCTGGCAGCATCTGGCACAGGGACTCCTCAACTTATGACCACAATTGGAACTAAAATTCCTGTTGCCAAGTAAGGCAGTTGTTAAGTGAATGGTGCCTTATGTTACAATCTTTTTGCCATGGTTGTTAAGTGAATCACTGCAGTTGTTAAATGAATTATGTCATTAAACTAACCCAGCTACCCCCATTGACTTGACTTATCAGTAACCAACTGGTGATCACATGACCTCAGGATATTGCAACCATCGTACATACATGCTCGTTACCCAGTTCCCAAATTTTGATCATGGAACTGCGGGAACATTACAATGGCTATAAGTGCAAGGACTGGTTATAAGTTACTTTGTTCAGTGTTGTTATAACTTCAAATCTCACTAAACAAATGGTTGTAAGTCGAGGACTACCTGTATTAGAACATGTACCACTGTCCTTGCTTTTAATTTAATATCTTTTCAAATAATTGTTCTTGGGATTTATGTCTACAAAATGGATATAAAAATATAAAGTCTCAGAGCAAGATGTTTCTGCACGCATGTCAATTGTAAAAGACAAATTGTAATGCTCTTTTTCTCCTTTCTCAAAGATAGCATAGAAGCTAATGTAGAAACAGCTGAAGTCCACGTTCAGCAGGCAAACCAGCAGTTGTCGAGAGCATCCGAGTACCAGGTAAAGATTACCATAAGCAAAAGTACCACAGATAATCCTCATTTAGTAACTGCAATTGGTTCTGATGACTTATCGATTAAGTGAAATGGTTGCTAAGTGAACATGTGACACAGAGAGGAAGAGAGAGAGATACTACCAAATCACTGCTTGCTGCTCTTTCATTTAGATAAAGTTCTGTGGGGTCTTTGGTACTGTCTGACCTTGGTATTTTTCTTGCAGACTTTTCATTATCAAACTAGGTAACATATCAGTGAAACATCTGCATTATAATAACCCATATTCTCTTCTACAGATAAGGTCCCCTAGTATAATAATCTGGTACCTAGCGTATTCCTTCACCTCTTTTTGCCCTCTGGCAAGGCAGAGAGATTGCTTAAACAAGCTATCTCTTCCACAGCTGTTTTTCTTGGCAGGACAGTGCAACCTTCAAGAGTGCTAACTGCAAGTTAACAAGCTCAGCTTTGTGATGTTAGTTGATTAGAAGCCTCTCCAGCTAGGTGCAACCTGTCTGAAACTGACCAGACTTTAATCAGTTTCACACCAAAGACTTTTCTTCTTGTAAATGCAGACATTGCTTAGAAAATGAACTCTTTATTACCATGCTAAACGTGGACTGCCTGTATTTTAGACATTTTTCATGTACTAAGAACTTAAACTTTACATTTCAGATTAGGCATACCTTTGCGCTTCTCCTGGCTTTCCAAGGCAATGCTTCCTTGCCTTGGAGGCCAAAGTTTTGATGCAAGTCAAGCATCTGTGTAGTCTGAATTTTGCCACTGCAGATCAATTGCCTCTTCTTCCTCTATCAACCCCACACTTGATACTTGCACTGCAACTGCACAATACTAACTTTGATATAAAATTCCAGTGGAAAATAAATGGGATTATTGATCATCCAGATTCTGGAAAAAAAATATATATCTGACCCGGCACAAAAATTAGAGGATTTTGATGCCACCCGCCAATGCTGGAAAATTCTGAATAGGGTTCTCAACTTTGCATGGCATCTGTCAAAGCTGACTTTAAATAGGGCAAAGTATCTTTCCCTGAATGTGACTGGTGCTCCTTGTCAGACACTGGATCATTTAATGACTAGCTGCCATTTGAGAACTTATGCAGAAGGAAAAGCAGATTTTCTCCAACTAACAGGGTGCTTAATTGGCAAAATGGCCTAGATTAGGGTGTCAAATTTAAGCCCGATGTTGGATCTGGCCCATGGGATGCTTAAATCTGAGTAGCGGAGTTGCCCTGGAAACAGCGAAGGACCGGCCTGCAGTGCCTCTGCCAGTGAAAATGGGCTCTTGAGCTGCGTTTTCAACTGCGACAGCCTCCTGCGATCCTCTGCTAGCTAAAACGGCGTTCAGGAAGGTCCTCCTGAGCTCTGTTTTTGCTGGCAGAGGATTTCAGGAGGCCGTCACAGCCGAAAACTGAGCTCGGGAACCTGTTTTTGCTGGCAGAGTGTTCGGGCCATCACAGGGCCCCCCGACACAAGTGATGTCAGGCTGACCATGCCCACCTTGGCTCCCCAAGGTCAAACACAACCCTGATGCGGCCTTCAATGAAATCGAGTTTGGACCTCTGACCTATATATTAAAGTATAGAAGACTTGTTCCATTCTCATGAACCAATGTATTTCAAAGTGTAACCTATAACTTATATATAACTTTTTGAATTCTTCAAGCCTTACAAAATTGACTACATGTTTCCATTTTATGTACACCATAGTATTATGTACTCCTTTTGTATAGTTTTACTACTGTTTTCCATGTACAGGTAGGCCTTGACTTTACAACAGTTCGCTTAGTGACCATTCAAAGTTACAGCGCTACTGAAAAAAGTGACTTACGAATTTTTTTCACACTTACGACCATTGTAGAATCCCCATGGTCACGTGATCAAAAATTGAATGCTGCCCAACTGGTTCATATTTATGACGGATATAGTGTCCCGGGTTCATGTGATACACCTTTTGCGATCCTTTTGGCAAGCAAAGTCAATAAGGAAGCCGGATTCACTTAACAGCCCTGTTACTAATTTAACAACTGCAGTGATTCATTTAACAACTGTAGCAAGAAAGGTCATAAAATGGGGCAAAATTCACTTAATGTTTCTCTCGCTTAGCAAAAGAAACTATGGGCTCTATTGTGGTCATAAGTTGAGGACTACCTGTGCTATGTGTCATAAGCTAAATAAATAAATTTGTTAGCAGGAATCTAGGGCATAAAAACCCAATATTGAAACAGGCAAAAGCAACTCATTGAAGCACTCATTTGAAAAAGAAAGGGAATGATCTCATATGATCAAACGTGTGTTTCTGTACCTTTGTAAAGTTAAACTAATAGTATCCTTTTTTTTCTTCCCCTCATTCAGCGCAAGTCCCGGAAGAAAATATGCATCCTCATTCTTGTACTTGCAATAGGATTAGCTGTTCTTGTGCTAATTATATGGTCACTAGTGAAGACATAGGATCAGTTATGCCAGAGGCTTCTGGTCATGTCCCATTGTGAAGGCTGTTCAGCAAATGATATGTCAAACCTGATAATTTCTGCTTTATCACAAGGTGCATTTTTAATCCAAGAGTTTTCTTGGCTTCTGTATTAGGATTAATTTGAAGTTATCATTTATATGTAATTCACCAATATTTAATCCTGGGATAGGCAAGTTTTTATATAGTACATCTCCTTTGCATTTCTTCTCTGGGCCAAACTACTTGGAATTCTTCGTACGAGGACAATTTTAGCTCATTGGACCAAGTGGGTCAACCTTTTACACATGGATCAAAGGCTAGAGGGAAGGTTGTGCATGTGGGCTGTCAGTTGTCAAACACCAATTTAAAATATCAATTTAACTGCAACTTTATCTGTACAGGGTTTTTTTAAAAACAAAAGCTGTCTTTCTGATAGAAATGTCGTATGTCCAGTCTTTGAGATATCATGTATCATTGGCTCATTCCATTAATCAGAGAACGGTCTGCCCATTTAGCTCACTCCATGCCAAGCTTAGTTCTAATAGGTTCTTGGAGAATGCCTCTTGTCATTTTCCAAAATGTTTTTCTGCTGTTTTTTTCTTTTGCTTAAAAACTTTATTTTTAATTTTCCACATTTTTGGTGTATAAACATGATACTGGGTATCAGCAAACCTGACCAATTCTCATTGAACAAGAAATCTTGGGCAATGTAGATTTGTGTGTGTAACTTTACAGTTGAGACTTTGGGACACACTTAAAACTAGTTGTTTGCACCTTAATTTATGCACTCCTTAGGTGGTTGAAGTTTGGAGTCTATGGGCAGTTAATGTGTATAGCTGCTTAACTGCACATTTACTTCAAATGCCCATAGTTTACACTTCTCTCTTTGGAGAACTATTGTTAGTTATGTTGTGGAACACAACTGAATGAGGCAGTGGGAGCTCTGTGAGTGGATTGTCGTGGATCTGAAATCCTACATTCTTATATTTGCGAGCCACAGGGTCCCCAAGGAGTGGATGAAACTTTTAAACTGGGAGTGAAACATAGTCAGATCATCTGGCTCCCTATTTGCATGACCTCAAAGGGGAGATCTTGCGTAGAGCAATCAATAACAGTTTGAATTATACTTGAACTATTCAATCAACTGCCACTAGGAACAACAGATCTTATATCCAATTTTTAATAAAGCAATTAATCCTATTTTCCTCATCATGTATCTACTTGGGTACTAAACCTTTTGATTTCTGAAGAATTACATACAGTTTAATTGTCTCAAGATTAAAGGTTTTTAAAACTGCTTTTTGGGTGCCATTTTGAAATAACTTAAATTTAAAAAATTGTTATTTTTGCCAGCTAATTAGTTCTTTGCTTTTTAAAAAAAAATGTATTAAATTGTACTGTATAAATTAACCTTATTAAATTACTGTATAAATGTTACATTTTTTTGTACAGCAGTTTGATAGAAAACCAGCATTTACAGTATGAACTCTTGAGATTTAAGATTTTTTTTGGGGGGGGGGGGGTGAATTAAAGCCAAACCTGGATGATACAATCTAAATAAAGATACCTTAAAAAATGAATATGTTGCTATTTATGTTTTATTGCTATATCTTAAGCATAACATTTTGAAAGGAAGTAATCATAGGGTGAAACATAGTCCAGAAAAAGAACCCTGACAAGGCTAGTAAAAATAATACTGAATCATTTGAATTTACTGCAATTGTCCTGATGGTGGTAGTGTTGTTACACTGATTCTCTTTTATAGATGGTCTCTGCCATAAGGCAATCCTTTTGTCTCAATGGACAACAATTTAGATAAACATTGTGCATGCAATATTTCCCCTAGTGCAGGGAGTCAACTACAATTCTTTTTGTCATTTTATGGGGGAGAAAATGTAAAAACTACATCACCAAGAACGATCGTGTCTAAATTCCTAAAAGCACTTTTGAGCCTTTGGGAGAACCAGAACACATTTTGATTGAGCTCCCTGAACAAATATAAGATCGCCTAGAAAGTTAACCTTGCATTCTGCTTACCATGGCCCAAAAATACATTAGTAGTTATTTTTGATGGACATGAGCTCGTGATGTCACCTCTATTTCATTCTCCACCCATTGCTGAGGCTGTGTAAAATTGTTATTAGTTGTTTAGTTGTGAAAGGGGTAACACTCTTCTCGACACAAAGCTTGCACAGACAACATAGTGCATCTTGGAGACATAACGGGGGTGTGTGTGATGTGATCTGAAACTGTGATCTACTCAACTCTAAATGGCCATCTAAGAACCTTCCTTCCTGTCCAGTGACTGGCCAATTCCAGTTTACACACATTTTGTTTCAGCTATGTGAGAAACCCTTTAACTTCGTTTTTTTTTTCTTGTATTCTAGGCTTTATAAATAGGAACATCAACCTAAAGGGAAGCTAGTACTTTTAAGAATCAAAGTGAATGTACCACTGGAGGCCTCTTTATATTCAGGGCCAGCTTTAGATATTTTGCTGCTGTAGGCAAAGTCATATTCTAACACCCCCTAGAGCTGTCATGGCAAACCTTTGTGCCACCTGTGGCATGTGTGCCACAGGTGGCACACAGAGCCCTCTGCGGGCACGCCAGCCATCACCCCAGGCCAGCTTCACTGCACATGTGTGTGCGGTGTGCATCTCCCACTAGGCAATTGTTCTTTGGGTCTCTGCCACGTGTGCGCAGTGGCCAGGATGCATGCACGAGGGCACTGGTATTGCATTTTGGGGCCTTGCATGGGGCCCCCATGTCCCGTTTTGGTTTCCAAGTTGATGTAGGAGGCTTTCCAGGCCCAAAACAGGACATGGGGAAGCGTTTGGGCCTAGAAGTCCTCCACCACCAACCTGGAAGCCAAAACAGGACACGGGGGGGGGGGGCACATGTGTCCCTCCCCCATGCCCCATTTTGGGCCTGGAAAGCCTGCATCAACCTGGAAGCCAAAAATGGGCAAGGGGGCAGGGCGACAAAAATGTTAGCCATCACTGCCATATAGTTTAGTTCAACTTCTGGTGAATTCCTAAATCATTTGGGATTTTTTTTTAAACTTTATGCTAAAGATTTTCAATCTCAGATATATATTTTTTGATATGTTCATTCTATTTACTGTTTCATCCAATTTTAATTACATCAGCACCTCCTGTTTTCATAGGGCACTAATTTTACAAAATTATATGGGCACACTGTGCCGATACCACTTTTCATTTTTTTTATTGTGTATGTCAGAAGTGTTTAACCTTGGTACCCCTGCCAACTGTCTAGGTTGCCATAGACCTAAAGCCAGCCTTGTTTTTAAGTCCCTTTAACACATTGAGATTCCTGTTGCGGTATGAAGGCCAGCTGGGTGACTTTGCATCAGTCATTCTTTCTCAGCCAACCTGTTCTGGGGAAAATGGGAGGAGGAAAGAATATGATGTCTGTTCACTTCCTTGAGTTACTTATAAAGTAATAAAGGTGGGATTTAAAAAGGCTAATAACCTCCCCCCACCCACTTTTCAAAATAAATTGCATTTTATGCTGTATCAAACAGAGGAGAACATTAAAGTCACTGACAGAATAAACCATGTGCAATTCAGAGTGAATGCATTTCAGAGAATATGGCAACAGATCTATCACTGGATGACTCGAGCAATAATGCAAATGAGCAAATGAGTCTGAGTATATTTGGCATGCCAATCTGAATTGAGTTCCTCCATAAACCAAAATGTGGTTGACTGGTGTACTCTAAAAGAGAGAGGCAGGGGGGGAATGAGCTCTGTTATTTCTAGTTGAAACTAGAAGAATGGGGAAGATAGAGGGATACTTGCCATGTAGAATCCCTTTGGATAGCAAGATAGACAGCATATGCTTTAAGTAAATAAATGCTTATCTATTATTAAAATATTAGTGGTGGTTTTGATAACTGGCTAAATCAAGATGCATAAAAGCTCTAGTTGGGGATTATTTTTGTAAATAACCCCAATTCTGATTTATTTAGCCAAACAATTATATCAGACATAATGACACATTTATTTTGGTATGAAAGAAAAGTTCAAAAACTCCAACATTATCATAATGGGATTCAATCCTAATAACCATAATGGTGGCTAGAGGGACCAAAATGCTTCTGGATTTAATCTCTGGCATTCCTCTATTCCTGTCCTCTCTGATTTTAATTTTTTTATTTATTTATAAGAAAGTCCCTGGGCTCTTATACCACAAAGGCATAACAAAAATGGTGACTTGCTATAGTCTGCCAATTAGGAAACAAAGTAAATGAAAATTCAGAACTGTTAGAATATCCAGAACAACCAAAAATATGGCAGTAATCAACCTTATTGTCTTCTCTTAATGTCTGGTCGGTGACTTGCCATATGCACCAAGCAGCCATTTTTTAAAATCAGCAAACCCCTGATGTTTATGAGGACACATAAAGCACACTTTTAACATTCAATAACTGCCAGAAGTTGTGTGGCCCTGAATTGCACAAAGAGATTCTTGTTCCTCTACAACAAGGGTGTCAAACTCGCATTGTCACAGCACCCTCACATGACATATTGTGACTATTTTCCCCTTTGCTAAACCGGGTTGGGCGTGGCCAGTGCGTGACGCATCTGGCCACAGGCCACGAGTTTGACAGTCCTGCTCTACAACTTCAATTGAAGAAATGACTGCTCCAGTATAGTGTAGTTCTTCATCCATCACACTAATTAAGGAAGAAATTCTTATTCTCAAAAAATTCAAAAATCGTTTGAATATTATTTTTGCCACCATAACTGTACTGGACAAAAATATTCCAGAACTTTTACCTTGATATTTTTCTTAACTACAAGCTAAATCTAGTTGTAACTACTAACTCTTGCACATGAGTCTTTAACTTTAGATAGTAAAACCAAGGATGGCTTCCACTACACTTTTAAGAGCACACACAATTGTGTCTATTGTATCCCTTGCTTAGGTAATCTAGGTTTTTTTTTAATGATTTGCCGAAGCTAACAAGATAGTTGCTTGGCCTTTGAGTCTCCCTTAATGTGTGGCTTTCCACTGTAGAGTTTTCATTCTGAATGCCTTCCACATATGGAAAAGTGGAATAGTGCGTTATATGCAGTCCTTTCAGTGACCTGTGCAGTTCAAGGAGAACAGTTGTCAATATGATGCATTGTAACATAGGCCAGAGTCTTGTTTAATCTGCTATTGTCATTATTCTGCCATCCCATGGGATAAATATTGTTTGCACACCTTTTACTCATCTAAGGAAGTTGTGTGTGTGCATGCACACACACACACACACAAACACACATAAAAACATATATGTATATATATGGTTAGTTTAGAGCTTATATACATTAGGACAGTGGTGGGTTCCTACCGGTTCAGACGGTTCGGCTGAACTGGTAGTGGTTTGGTGGCCTGGACCACTGGAACCAGTTCTCCCGGTGTCACCCTAGGCGCTGCCATCTTGTTTTTTGCTTCTGTGCATGTGCAAAGCAATTTTTATTAGACTGTGCGTGTGCGCAGTGTGGAAACGAGCAAACTGGCAGTAGTGACTGCCAGAACCCACACCTGCATATGGGGTTAAGGTTATTGTTGTTGTTTTAAAAACACCATTATATTTCAATACAGTAGAACCTCAGACATTGCATTTTAGCTCTTTAAGAATTTGCATCTGCTTGCTTAAATTCCTAGCCCTTAAGTTTAAGAAGAATAAAACCATGGGATATACAAATATTTTAGCCTGCATAAAAAGTGTCAATATCGTAAAACATTTTTAGTATCTTACAACCTCAAGAAATGTCCATGAGAACATAATTTCATGCTTGCTTGAAGATAGTCAGCTTTAAATGAAGCTATGAAGCTAATGGTATTGACTATTTTTAAGAGAAAGCAGATCTTCTAGTGCACTTAAGGTCTCAACATGAAACATGGCATCAGTGTGTACAGGAAAAAGAATCACATGTGGTTGCGTATTCTTTGAACTTTGAGGGCAGGGAGGTTACAGAGATGTTTTTTCTTGCTGCAGTAATTACTGAAGCAAAAATAATAATCATTTCAGAGGGACTTGTATGTGTAGGCTTCACCTGTAGAAACACAAAGCTTCCTTGTATCCTGCTGCATGGGTGGAGTTAGAATACAATTCTATGGTCTGAAACGGTCCTTTTTCTTATGCGTTCTCCGTCAAATTGCAATCTGGCAAAAGCAATATTCACCAAGTTGAGGGTGATCAAGCAGTCCAAATTCTTCACTTCGACAGACATAGTGGCATCTGGATGTAATACACAGCATTTAAAGACAGTTTATTGGAATGAAAGTAGAACACTTCAAGAGTTGAAAAGGTGTTTATTATGGGTATTAAAGCCAAATGCCTAGTTAAATTTCTAATTTTTTAAGCACGGAGCTTCCCACCACTGCTACTACCGGTTCGCCCAATCCGGGCCGAACCGGTAGCAACCCACCTCGGGTCTAAATCCAACTTTATTCACATTATCATCTCTAGGCATGATGTTAAAATGTGGTTTTTTTCTGTTATATACAGCTGCACATTAAGCAAGCAGTGAACAGGTGGATGAATCAGAAGGGAGATGTAGATTTCACTAGTCTTTGTGATCTGAATAAATTCTATTACCAACTTTTAAGATGTGTGTCTTCTGAAAAATGTACTTTAAAATTGAGGTGTCCAAAACAAAAAGTTACATCACACAGATTTTATAACAGGTAGAGCTGTTTTATGTCATATTTAATGAGAACTAGCTAGTCAGGGAACAAGAACTGAAAAAGAAAAGAAGAAATCACATACCCCTGTTTTTATATTCCAATTTTATTCTACCCAGCCCATTATCACACTATAGGAATTGCAATGGTTGTTTAAAAATATATATTTAAGTTATTCTCTTGACTGTATATGTTATTTAATGTCAAATCCCCCCCCTCCACAAACATGTTAAGTATTTGCTATAAAGATCTTTCTTAACCTGGTCTGCAACATACATTTCCCTATAAAAACAATAATTTAAAAAAGTCATTTGCCTCCAGAAGGAATGGTAATCATATTAAAACCTATATACAGGGAATAGCATAATAGAAAATCTGTATCTTTGTGGTCTGAGAACATGAGAGAAGATTATATACAATTTTGAGAGCTTCTATATTGTCTATATCTTTTCCTACAACCTCTGAATACTAGGGCCTAGATAGCAAATTCACTATGTATGATCATCGGAAATGTGAAGATCCATGAGTTCAGTTCCTTGTAGATGATTTCCAGTACCATAGAATTTATAGCAGGTGTGACTGACAACTAAGTAGCTAAAAACAAAGTAGCTAAAAATCTCCAACTAAAGATATAGTTTGCGGACAGAAACAGAATGTAAATGTGTATATTGTTTTATACTTTCAAATGCTATTATGTAAAAAAATGAGATAATCTCTTATGGAAAATTAGAAATCTCTCTCTCTCCCTGTCTCCCTCCTCCTCCTTTTCTTTTTCTTTCTCTTGATCTCCCCACCCCCCCCCCCGCACACACACACACTTACAATTTTTCTACTACCATTAATTCTAGGAAACAGAAACTGCCCAGGTCAATTAATCTTGACACCGCATTCCACATATTAAATGTATTCATCTGACCAGGAATAAAATAAGATAAGTACCCAAAGGGGAGAATTTTGGGAATATACTCCTAGTGTTGGGTAGGCAATATAGATTTATATACAATAACAAATGGTCGATGTTGCTTTAAATGTAAGGTGACCAGATGTCCCGATTTCAGCGGGATTGTCACGCTTTATAACAATTTATCCCGTGTCCCGGGCCGTTTTAAAAAAGTCCTGATTTTCTGGCTTCATGTTGAAAGCCCAGTGGATTTGCTTAAGAAATCCTAACCGGGGCAAGACAAAAGACACCCTGTCTAATCCCTCTCTGTCTCTGTCTCAGTACTTTCATTGAAGATATTAAAACGTTAAAGCAACAAAATGGACCCCCCGCGCCCCTTTTACTCACTTTTATAAGAAAAAATGACCAAGTACCATAGAGCTCCAGGAAACACTTGGCTAGAGAGGGAAGTGACTGTTACTTCTTGGATTTTCCAGAGGGGAGGGGCACGGAGGTTGGAGGTTTGCTCCAAAATGGTGGCAAAGTTTCTTTGAAAAATATTTCCCTGACTAATTTCACCATTTCAATTTGCTCAGTTCTTTGTATTAACATCTACATCATTCTGGGTTGACTTGTAGAGCAAGCCTGCTGGTAAGTGAGCTGGGTTTTTTTCTTTTATTTTTTTAATGTATTTTAAAATAATATTTTATTTATTGTGCATAGGATTTTTTAAAAATTCTGTGTAGATTCTTTTTTTAAATTGTCTTAGACTATTTAAAAAAAGATTCTATCCAAAATAAATTGAAGTGAAACCATGTTTAAAAATTCTATGCACAATACTTTGAAATATATTGTGCATAGAAAGAATAGTTTGAAATGTTTTACTTCAATTTATTCTGTGTGGATTCTTTTTTAAAATTGTCTTAGGCTATTTAAAAAAAGATTCTATCCAAAATACAAAATACCAGCTGCAGTTATTCACTTAAGAACTGTGACAAGAAAGGTGGTATAATGGGCTTAGTGACCAAAGTTACAATGGCATTGAAAAAAGTGACTGATGACCATTTTTCACACTTAGCGACCATTTTCACACTTAGCGACCATTGCAGCATCCTTATGGTCATGTGATCAAAATTTTGATGTTTGGCAACAGTTACAATTTATATTTGTAAATTGTAGTTATTTTGAAATAAAAAAAATTACAATACTATTTTTGCGTTGTATGAAAATTTTTGTTGCTCCGTATAAAATTTTAAATCAACACCACACACACACACACACCGGTCAAAGGTGTCCCTTTTTACCAATCTGAAAATCTGGTCACCTTATTTAAATGGGTGAATGTACTTATTAGCTGTAATTGACTTTACAGTCAGCTGTAATTAATTTTGCAATAAGAGGGAGTCAGGAAAGCTCACTCACTCTCTCTCTGCTTGTCCTATGCTTGATGACTACTTGCTCGTTTGATGACTGGAACGTGAACTGCGATTGTAAGCAATTGTTTTGTTCTTTGAATTGTGTTTGGGCACACATCTACTATCACTGCTTGTGAAGCTATTGTTAGTAGTAAAGCTACTTGTTTTTACTAGCAGTGTCTGAGACTCTATTCATGTGTTTCTTCTACTAGCAACATTCCTTCTCTCTTGCTGTACATTCCGCTGCGCTACTCTCTGTCTCCCAATGGAGATACCCCTAACACTGGTTATGGGCCCAGCACGCTTCTGCTGCTGTATTTTTGTATTTCAAAAAGCTTTATTTCTTTTATCACATGAATGAAAATTGCATGACCACATCAAATCCTTGGGTGTATCAAATAAACCTTTCTAGAGTTTTCATTGATTTGTAATTTTGGATCTAGAAAAAATACATAGGTACTAATAAAGTAACGTGTTAAATGCATTGTGATTAAAATGAAGCATCAAACTTTATGTTATTTTATTTTGCTATTTTTATCCACGCTTCTTATTTTTTATTGCATTAGCTACTTTGGGCAAATTAAGAAAAAGGGAATTTCAGTGCCACCAATACTGTTAAATAATCATTTGAACTATAGTTGTTGCCTATGAATTATAGTGTAACGGTGACCATTAATTTCTCAGTGAAATGCATTTTTCTCCCTTTCCCCTCTTGTGCCTTAAAAACTCTTTTCTTAGGTGACATAAAAAGCTCACCAACTGCAGTTATGACCAATGTTGGACATAAGGCTGCTAAAAAACCCCAAAACTGGTTGAGATTTCACATCATTACATTTGTATTTCCTTGCTGTGTATGTGTGAACATATGAGAGCATTGGTCAAATGACTGAAAATATCTTTTCATGTAACAAGTCTTTAAAAGGCCACATTCATCTCATTCAACATTGACTGCTGTACTTACAGGGAAGAATTCTGAATTTTGGAAACTGAAAACAAATTCAGAAAGAGTCAGAAAGAGGAAATTCCTTCCCAGTATTTGAAGGTATCTGCATCTGCATGTTACTGTAAATGGGAAAACCACAGATAAAAATTAAAATTTATAATTACAAATATAGTGGATGGCAAAATCAGTTTCCTTTCTCTGATCTTTACAATTTCCCCAGAATTTAGATTTGGGATTCAACTTCTATTAGGTCTGGTTTCAGACTTGCCACACCAGCCTGTATTCACTCATGGGTTTCCACACTGACTGTATTGTGGATGCTACCCTTTAGTTGCATATGGAGGATCTGTGGTTTGCAAAGTTTGGCCTCAATGAACCCATGGAGCAGAAGCTTCCATTCATTACACAAATTCAAAGAAAAGCCAGTCTACTCCCTCATTTCCAGTTCCTCCTCCATCATGAGAAATAAAGATCTGCTTTATTTGATTGGAGAAACCATTTATCTCTATGTATGTCTCTGCCTGAAGCTGAAAACATTTGGAAGTAATACAGGTAGACATCTGCCTCATCCCCCCCCCCTTTTTTTTTGCCTTCTGATTCTCAAGAGATTTTTCAGGATTTGTGATCGGTTTTTCTTCTTTTACAGTTTTAATGTCCATCACCAAAACATTAAGCTTTTATGCTAACAATTTATATTATTATGCTTTCTAACCAATCCAATGCTTTTGATAGATTTATTTCTTTAATCTTCAACATGTTTTCAAAACAGTTGCATAAAGAAGCAAGCATCTGTGCTCATACTGCATACATTTATCGGCATCTACAATAGAGGGATTTTAAAGTGCTGGTTTGCTTGCTCATTCCACCACAGTCGGGCATATTCAGTTCAACAGTCCACCCTTGAAATATGACCTTTGCTTTTCTGAGCTAAATTGTCTGCCTTTGTTCTTGGGGTGAAGCAGCCTATGGCACCTTTTCACCTATTATTGATATTGCAAGGCAATCCAGATAAAAAGCATGTTTTATTGTAGGATGGGGGATGTCAAACTCTATTTCATTGAGGGCCACATCAGGGCTGTGTTTGACCTCGGGGAGCCGGGGTGGGCGTGGCCAGGCTGGACGTGGCCAGTTTGACATCACTAATGTCAGAGACGCCTGTGGTTGCCTGAGCACTCTGCCAGCGAAAATGGGCTCCCAAGCTCCATTTTCGGCTGTGACAGCCTCCTGCAACCCTCTGCCAGTGGAAACAGAACTTGGGAGGGCCCTCCTGAGCTCCATTTCTGCTGGCAGAGGCACTGTGTGGTGATCCTTTGCTGTTTCCAGAGCAGCCCTGCGGCCAGATCTAAACACCGCTTGGGATGCTAATCTGGTCTGGTACTACTTTTCCCTCTGTTTCCAAAGGCCATTCCCACATACCATTGCGCCTGTCCACGTATGCCATCCAAATTACTTTTTTTGCTCCAAAGCAAAATTTTCAAGGTCTTGTAGTTATATGGTTTCATTTAAAATAGTAATAATTTAAGGTTAGTCTGTCAGAAACTTACAGCAACTTCAATTAATGAGGAACTTTACATTTCCTCAATTTGTGTTTCACTTTTAATCATCTACAAATTCCATTGTTTTTTGTGTTGCCTTTCAACCACTGTATATCATATCACAATATCTAAAGTAACATTGGCAATTCTGTGTGGGCCAAATAATAACATTGTTTTAATGTGCCTAATTTATCTCACATATTACGTAGCAGCCTTCCCCTCTCTCAAGCAATTTTAAGACTCCCAGATAATTCTGGGTAGTTTACTGTTTTAAAAATAGGAACAATATAATATTCTTAGCAGGGTGAGTTATATTTTCTGGAAGCAAAATTCCTTATTCCTATGGAATATAATAGATCAGTAGAATTGGCTAACAATAAACAGAACTGTTCTGGACAGAAGTGCCCTTTCAATGGATATGGCCAACAATTTTACAGTACTCTTCTTCAAGATTGTTCCCTATTTTGATTGTGTTAATCTTTTTGTCACTCTTTCTTTCTGCTCAGTGGCTCATTGCAATTCAAAGAGAGTTTGAGAGAAAAAGAAAATAAGCTTCCAATCAGGCTTGGAAACAAAAAAGAATAGACATATTAGAAAATTGATCATTAGGAGGTAGGTTTCACATTACCAATTTCATTCTTTGGGGGATTTCTAAGATATGAATAGCCAGATGTTATTATATGGAGGTCAAGCCCTCTACCAGGAAATTAGAAATCTTTACATTTGAGTTCACAATATACAATGTAGTCGCTTTAGGAGACACCTGAGTCTTAGTATTAGCAGATATAGGGAAGGAGAAAAGGGGGGGATTCCTGAACCCCAGAACCAGATGGTTTAAAGTTAGCTTTTGGACTAGGACTAGGTTGATCGTCCCATATCAAGTGTTCTCACTCAAATAGCAATTGGTGGCCCAGATTCTTTTGGTGGATGAATGAGGCCAAAATTATTTTTCTTTTTGCTTCTACAGTATAAGTATAAATCTTTATTATGGTCAAAGACCAGCAATACACATTACTTTTTACCATATGTTAAAAGTACTGACATTAAAATATAATTTAAAAGTATTGACGTTAAAAGTGGATAATAACATACATGTTCTCAAATTGTTCAGGTCACTCCCTGGTTTACCTGGGTGCAAAGCCGATAAGTATGGGATTAAATACAATGGTCCAGAAATTGTTAGAGATATGTCCAAATAATTGGTACAAGATGACAACTATACTTCTGTGACCAATTTTCTTCTTGTGGACATTGCAGCAACACAGAACTTTGCCGCTGCATATGTGGTAGCCGGGTTTGTGACCTGGAGGAGAAAGCCTACATAAAAATTGTCTGCCCTCCCTGGCAATCTCTCTAATAAGGGGAGAATATGTGCAGACCTACAAACTCTGTATAGCTCGCAGTGTAATAGAACATGTGAAATATTTTCAACTTCTCCTTTACCACATATACAGACCCGTTCTGCAATAGGTGTTCTCTTATACCTGCCCTGGAGGAGTGCTGAAGGAAGAATGTTAAATCTGGCTCTGAAGAAAGCTATTCTTTGTTTTGGGAAGATCAGGTCATTTAGATATCTTGCGATTCCCACACACCCTGTTTGATTCTGTCCCTACTGTGGAGAGGCAATCTATTTAGTTCTTCTTGGAACTCCATGTCCTTCATTCTATTGATTATTACTAGCTTTGCTTGATCAAAGCCTAGAGACATTAAGAATACCGGTGAGAGTCCATAAGAGCCCATCCTGTGATCAATTGCCTGTTTTCAGGGGGAAGGGAAGTTGTCAGTCAACACTAGTGGAGACAGTCCCTCTGGAAAAAAATGCATTTTAAGCCAATGAATGATCATCATCTTCCAGGCTCTTACCTGAATTTGAGGCATTCCTGTCTCAATTCTTAACTGGGCATTTGGAGTTCCTCTGGGTGCAGCTAAGATGGCTCGCAGGAATTTGGTTTGTATGGTTTCTAGCAAGTCTTTCTTGCAAGGATTCCAGTTTGTGTCCCATATAGAATTTGTGCCAATGTTTTGGCCTCGAAAAGTTTTAAGGCAGCAGGTACTAACTGACCTCCGCCTGTGTAAAATAAGCATTTAATTGCATTTGAGGACCTATTGGCTGCTTGCAATGTGTGATCCAGGTGTGTCTTCCATGTCCCTTGCGAGTGGAAAACCACCCCAAGGTATTTAAATGTTCTAACCTGTTCCAAACAATGTCCTTCTATTTTCCAGGGGTATTGGCTAGGTTTTTTTTAGCAAAAACTATTTTTTTTTTATTTATCAAAGTTAAGGACCAACTTGTTTTGCCTGCAGTAGCCGAGTGTTGCCCTAATTGCTCTCTTCAGTCCCACAGGGGTATGTGAAATTATAGCGGTATCATCAGCATATAAGAGAATTGGAACTTTGTGTTGTGCTAGGTTAGGAGGGTGGAAATCAGGCTTAGGTAAGAGATAAATCAGAGGCTTAATATAGAAGTTAAAGAGGGAGGCGGACAGGATGCAACCCTGCCATACCCCATTTTGTACCCTTACTGGTTAAACTCCCTTGGGAATTACACATCACTTTCAAGGTGGAATTGGCATACACTTTTTGTATGAGGAAGACTATTTATCAATAGTAGTGCATTTTAATTTTGCCTAGGGGGTGGCCTGCTTAAAATCAAGGAAGGCCACAAAAAGAGAGGATTTTCTCTAAAACCGGCATGTTCATCTTTGATTATCCCCCCTGAAATTAGCCAATCCTGAAGTTTATAGTTTAGGTGTTTGGCATGCAGTTTACCAATAACGCTCAGAAGACTAATGGGTCTATAATTGCCTGGATCATTTCTATTACCTTTTTAATAAATGGGTATGATAATTGTTACTCCCCAACCTCTGGGCATATGGCCTGTTTTATCTATAAATGTAAACAGAGATGCTTATAAATGTAAACAAAGATGCTAAAGTAGAGCCCATCAACTGGCGTTCTTTTTGATTATTTCTGGCAGGACATTATCAGCACCAGGTCCCTTATTAGCCTTTACGGCTCCGATCAATCGGGATAACTCTTCTGGTGTAACAGGGGGCCAGTAAGGAGTTTGGTCCAAACTAATTTGGCTCTCCTTGGTTACATAGTCAGGGTCTGTATAATTTTGATTCTGCAATTTCAAAGCACTAGGCAGTTGGAAGAACAGAGTAAATATTTTCCTGATATATATAGTGGCAGATTGCATATCATCCCCCTCAATTGTACCTATGGTTAAATAATATGCTTTTTCTATGGTTGTTCTCTGGATCTTGATTTGCTGCATGATAGCTGAAGATAGTGAATGTTTATTTTCAATGATCTATTGCCTATATTTCCTTCTTCTCTCCCTCCCATCCATTCAAATTCCCCCAAATATTAACTTTTGAATTTGTCTAGGTTAAGAAGATACCTCCTGAATATGCTTTCATAAGCTTTGGGAGTAGATCTCACAATCCCATATCAAATTCTTGCTGGAGGTTTGAAGATTATGGGATCTGAATGGGAAGAAACAGAATCAGGCTCAATCCCAGTAAGACTGAGTGACTTCCAAAATTGAAATTTGAGAGGTGCTCCCCGCCCCCATTGAATTCATGCTTGAGGAGCAAAGGGTATTTGTGGCCAAGAAGAGATTTGCACCAATTTCATCTATTTTTGGTGTTTATATTACATAAGTTGAGAGGTCAGAAAAAAGTATATATTTAAGACTATAATACTTCCCAAAGTGAGTATTAGATTTTGGACAAATACATTATTATTCTTATAAACATGTCATATATGGTATTGTGGGTAACTTTAATTGTGTACCTGTTCTGACCCCCACCTTGCCTGTTCAGAAACGACAGCCACACACAGCTTGCAAAGGAATGTTTTTATCAGTCCTGGCTCTTGATGGCTGCGAGCCCAAAATAAACACAGATAAATTCTCTGGCAAAAGTAAACTACAGCAAAACAGGTTTATATAAATCAAATCACTTATCCAAGTGCTTCTTCTCGATGATTGCAAACAAACAGTGACTTGACTAGAACAGGAACGGAACGGGATGTAACGAACGTTGACTTCTGCAACTAAGGCATGGCACCATCAGTCTTTTATCCGCAGGAGGAGATCCTAATGAGCCACAACTGCTCATTATCCTTACCTGTGAGTTGGTCAGCCCTGCATCCCAAAACAACTCACAGGAGGTTTCTGCTGAGTCACAACACTATCCCTCACCACAGGGCCCTCCCCCGGGTCTGACGGTCTGAATGCGGTCGGAATGGGTTGTCCATAAGATAGGCCCGCAATCATTTCCTGTGTTTCCTCCTTTGTTACTTACGCTGAGTAATCCTCAGCATGTGTGCCTCCTTATATAACTCCCAAATACCTTCAGGAACATTCCCCTTGATCCAATGCTCCCCCGGTATCCGGTGGCCACCACGTCTCTTCCCGCCCTGCATGGTGTCGACACCCCGTCCAGGGTCCTCCACCTTCTCCAAGGCCGACCCACCAGCCCCCGTACTGTTGTATTCTGGCTGCAGCTCCAATGGCTCCTGCCAGGCCCTAACACCCTGTCCAAGATCCTCCACCTCCTCCAAGGCCAACCCACCATCCCCCGTACTGTCGGATTCTGGTGGCAGCTCCAACGGCTCCTGCCGGGCCCTAACACCCTGTCCAGGGTCCTCCACCTCCTCCAAGGCCAACTCATAAGACCCCTTGCCTTCGGAGTCTGTCGGCAGCTCCAACGACTCCTGCCGGCCCACAACACTATCCCCCACCGCAGGGCCCACCCCCCAGTTCCGACGCTCAGGATGCGGCCTGGAAGGGTGGGTGACGGCCTCCACAGAACACAGTCCAAGACACTGGTGCCCCACCAAGATCCTAGAAACGAAGCCCTGTGCTGCAGGGACTGGGGCGGCAAAGGCTGCAATCGTGGCAAAGCCCTCCTCGCAGACCTGGCCCATTGGCACTGGACACACGACTCCACGCACTTCCGCATGTCATTTTTTAAGTGGGGCCACCAAAACCTACGGGATACCAAGCGCAATGTCTGGAAAAAACCCCAATGTCTCGCTGCAGAAGCGCCATGAACCTGAGAGAGCACCCATCTACGGATGGGCCCTATGGGAACATAGAGCCGGCCCCGATACTTCAAAAGATCCTCCTCCAAAGTCCACAGGGAAGCCGTACCTACTTCAGCCTTTCATCGTTCCACCCATTCATCACCCTGCTGCGCATCCCGTATCAGAGACTATATGCTCACGGGATGATAAACTGCAGTGCAGGATGCGATGGGTAGAACTGTCTGGGGTGGAAGCGAGTCCGCAGAGTCAGAGTTCTCCAATTGCCTAGGCAGGGCATCCGCCCTTAGATTCCACACCCCACGAATGCACACTACATTGTGCGAGCGGGGTATCAGAGCTGCACAAATGTGCCGGTTGTCTGACACAATAGTTCGTTGCTGAGGGACGGCTGCAGTCCGCTCAACCCTTCTATTCTTCTTGGGGCAACTCCCCGCCAGGTGTCCAGGATCCCCACAGTAGAAACACAACCCCTCAGTACGTCGTCTGTCCATCTCTGTACATGACACTCGGGGTCTGACAGCACCCAACTCCATTCCACTGCAGTCTCTTGATGAACCGGCATGCTAGTGGTCTCCTGGAATGCATGGCGAGGCCTCCGACTCTGCAGCCGGGTGTCTATTCGGAGGCACAAGTGGACCAATGCGTCGAACGTCGGTGGCCTGTCCACCCTCGCCAGTTCACCTTGCAAGGCTTCAGACAACCCGTCTTGGAAAGTGTCCATCAGAGCTGGTTCATTCCATGCTGAATCCTGGCTACGAAGCCTGAATTCACTCACATAGTCCCATGAACCACTCCCCTGCTGCAGTGATTTAAGACACCTGGTTGCTGTTTCCCCCTTAATAGGATCCTCAAACATAGGCTTAAAGTATTGACAAAAACCCTGGAAGTCATCCAACAACAGGCTAGGCTGAGTTAACAAGGGGTAGCACAACGGGCAGCTGTGCCTGAGAGTAAACTAATAATAAATCCCACCTTCGTCCGGTCAGTGGGAAAGTCCTTTGCTCTCAAACTCAGGAACAGCTGGCATTGTCCCAGAAACGCTGCAAACATGGCTTGATTTCCATCAAATCTATCCAGCATAGCCACTGGGCACTTCCTCCTTGGTTGTGGGGGTTTTGCAGCTCTCTGCAATTGAGAAATTTGATCAGCCAATACTGTTATTTGCTGGGCCAGTCTGGCATTCTCAGCGTAAAGTTGCTCCATAATTTATGAATGGAGGTTTGTCTGGGCAGAAGTCAAACTGTTCTGACCCCCACCTTGCCCATTCAGAAACGACAGCCACACACAGCTTGCAAAGGAATGTTTTTATCAGTCCCGGCTCTTGATGGCTGCGAGCCCAAAATAAACACAGATAAATAATCTGGCAAAAGTAAACTACAGCAAAACAGGTTTATATAAATCAAATCACTAATCCAAGTGATTCTTCTCGATGATTGCAAACAAACAGAGACTTGACTAGAACAGGAACGGAACGGGATGTAACAAACGTTGACTTCTGCAACTAGGGCATGGCACCATCAGTCTTTTATCCGCAGGTGGAGATCCTAATGAACCACAGCTGCTCATTATCCTCTCCTGTGAATCGGTCAGCCCTGCATCCCAAAACAACTCATGGGAGGTTTCTGCTGAGTCACAACAGTACCTAATACTTTCTTTAACTTCAATCTCTTTAAAAACCCTTTGCATATCTTTATATGTCAAAATGATGATTTTTTAAATTCAGGTTTTCTACGAGAGAATTGTTGCAGCTGTGGATTTGGCATATTTTTATAACTGATTTTAAAATATTTTTAATTCAAATTTTACTGTCATTATTTTTTTTATTTTTTTAAGGCTTCATTTTCCTGACTTTAGCCCTATCCATTTAAAGAAGAACTGAGCAAGGAAAATGTAGTAATTGTTGACCTAAAGTAGGACTTTCAAAGCTATGGAAGATGCTTACGGTTCACTGCAATGAGTACTGCCTAAACTTTCTCTCTTGCACCCCTCCTCCACCCCCTATGCTAGTTTCCTCAACATTGCCAACATCTCCAGTCATCTCTATTAAATGAGGATTATGACAGCTGTACTTCAACACCTACAAAAGGTGCCAGGCTGAGGAAGATTATCCTAAATCATTATTCATCTCAAGCCAAATGAAATATTTTAGAGCAGATAATGTATCTTTGGTGATGAAAAACTAAGGTTGGCTATTTCTTTGCTCAAACTTGCAGCAACCCCAGAGCCATCTGGAACAGGAAAAAAAATAGTGAGGGCTATAATTACTTAACCCTTTGTTGCCTGCAATTTTTCCACTTAAAATTCCTCAAGTAATTGTTAGGGAATAAAAGCTTAAGAAACTTTTAGCCCAAATATGGGAAAGTAATGTGTATGCTGTCTTGGCAAGGCTTTTGTCTTTAAGCATTTTGAAATAAAACAATGAAATCAAGATGTCTTTTTCCCCACTTACAGAGAAGTTTCCAATAGTTAGCTAGCTAGCTAGCTAGCTAGCTTTCTTTCTTTCTTTCTTTCTTTCTTTCTTTCTTTCTTTCTTTCTTTCTTTCTTTCTTTCCCTCCCTCTCCTTATTCCTTCCTTCCTTCCTCCTCCTCCTCCTCCTTTCTCTCTCCCCTCCCTCTCTCTCTCATACACACACACACACACACACACACTGATTCCATATCTATAATGCCTAGCATATTGTCTAGGTTTTGCTATTCCTAACAAAACTATATGATTATTTAGCTGTGCATCTTAACCCAAATAATTGGCATACTTACGAAATGGCAAAATTACAGATTGAACTATAAACTGAGCCTGTAAAAAAAAAACCAACCAACTAGCTGAAGTCTGTACATATTGTTTCAGGTTGCATTCTGAGCAAAATACGGCAGGGGTGGGTTGCTGTTGGCATTACTGCTGGTTCTGCGTACATTTTTTTTTGCCAAATTTCACCAAACATGCACTCCTTGCACATGTCCATTCGTACCTAAAAAGATTTGTGCATGTGCACAACGTTTGAAAAGGAGGAAAATTCCATTTTTGCAATGCAGATTGTTCTGCACATGTGCAGAACCGAAAATCAAGATAGTGCCACCGACGATAGAACCGGTTTGGGGGCATGGCAGGCCAAGTTGCTACCTACTCAGCCGAACCAATCCAAACCAGTAGGAACCCACCTCTGAAATACGATCATGTTAATTGGCCAAAACGCATCCATTATCATATTTGTATACTTAATTTTTTAAAAATGGTATCTCAGTCTCATGTTATCCAGGAGTGACCTATGTTCACTTTTTTAGTGTAGCTGGATTTTTTTAAATAAATAAATAAATAAATGAGTTTCAAGTAAAGTTCAGCTGTGCAAGGTTCCATATACACATACATTGAGTCTATAAGAGATAACTATGCATTCAGCAACTCTGCTTATTCAAACTTCCACTACAGTATGGGTAAGATTACAGATTCCATATATAAAGGAAGTTTCAGACATATATTCAAGGGGAAAAACAACAGCAACTTTTTCTTCCCCTCCCGCCATAAATATTATCAGTTAAACAGGTAAAAACATGGTAGGATGAACATTGCCTGTGCCTTTGAGGGATGGATATGTACATGCATGCACACACTCGTCCATAGTCTTATACCTGTCAAACTCATTTGCCAGGCTCCAAGCAATATTCTTATTTTTGCAGTAATCTGGCTTTAGAATATTTGTTTCCCAAGGCAGAGAGAGCTCTCTTCCTCAGCAGTGTCCTTGGAAGACACGTAACAACCCTGCTAATGGAAATCAGGCAGTCTTTGAACATGATGCTTAGGATGAGGTGAGATATGAAGAGAGGTAATGTAGAGAATCACATTATGATTTCCTACATTATGATTGGAACATTGGAGGAATCTGATCAAGTTTACGTAATTCAGGAGGAATGAAGGAACTGGTGATGTTTAAGCTTGAGAAGATGGAATTGAATTGGGACACTATGACAGCTATCTTCAGGTGCCTGAAAAGGTGTTCCATGACAGAAGGGGAACATCTGTTCTTCCTTGCGTAGGATAGAGGGAGAAAATGGTAATTTGAATATCAGAAAAACAATTTTAACATGGTTGAAAAGTTGAATTGATTACTCAAAAAGGCAGAGGTGTTCAACCTCAATCTTCTTTCTTTCCATTTGGAATAGCAATGACATATTATTTTCAGACAATTTTAAGGCAAAGAAATGCCTGAAAGATTGGGGAGAAAGGTCTTAGTGGCAGACTAATTCTAATTTATTTGCCTTCAGTAGTCAATATAAACAGATTTGAACCATAAGGAAATTGTGTGTGTATGTATGTAAGTTTATATATGTATATGTGTGTTTTTGTGTATACACACAACTAATATAGATTTCTCTGTATATGTGTGCAGTGCACATACATATACTATATAGAGAAATCTATATTAATTATCTGAATACACACACACACACATATAGATAGGCATCTCCTGAATACACACACACACACACACACACATATTTCAGATAATTACTTTAGATTTCTCCGTATATGTATGCATATAGGTCTCTCTTTGTGTGTGCACAATTTCCTTATGCCTCATATATATGTATATAGTGTATTCTAGAAACTATGGTTACTGCAGATAAATGAACTCAGAATATCTTTCAATTATTTAGATTTAAGTAGCCGTTCAGTATATCCTCTTTAATGGGTCAAACATATTCCCCAGAATTCTGCATTGCTTCTACTTCTAGCAGCATTCTAATCCAGTCAATATTTTAAAGAGTTTCCTTTCATTATTTTGAAGTTTGCCCCCTTCACTTTTATTCAGAGATCTTTTCCCTCTTCAGTGGATACAGTTCTGCAAGGCTTGCTAGCATCTAAACAAATTAGCACATAAGCCTCTGATGGAAATACACATTTTAGATCTAGGAAACAAGTGCGTGGAAAAAGCCTGCTGGCTTGAAGGCAATGCTCTTTGAAATTCTCGGGGGACACTCAAGTTTCAGAAACATGTTCAGAACATCTGCTCCATTGAACTATGATCTGGGGATGAAGGTGTTTGAGATGAAGTCATGAGGACCTGGGATAGGAAATGGTTCAGGTGAAAATGTCTATGCAGCACAGCTTAGGACAATTTCCAAATGGAAACCTAAAAGACCAATTGCAAAATTTTGATTTTGTGTCTGATTCCAGCACTTGGGCATGTATATATTTGAATCGTGTACATAACAGAAAAATTCCTATTAATTTCTAAGCTGTCTTCTTTTCATGGTTTATTTTTCTAAGCAATGGTTTCATCTTTTTATTTGTATAATGACACTACTGATTGGTTACTTGTATATCCTTACCCATTATTCAGCTACAGACTATTCCCTTCTCTTAAAATGTGCACTTAGATCCAAAATCTCATCAATGCAAATAATAAGTAACTGATTCATCCCATTGACTATATTATTTTATTTGGAAGTCTCTTCTGCTTTCTTTTGTTTCCTTTTTTTCCAGCAAATCTATTTTTATATCTAGTGGTTTGGTTTAATAAGATATGTTTCTATTAAAACCTTCCTCTTGATTATGATTGCATGGTTACGCAGCTATGACCTGGCCAAAGATTACGTTTATTATTTCTTCAGGCTGCTGGGAAGTCAAAAATACCTTACTTTTCATGGTAGAAGAACTCAGCTAGATATCCTAGAGTGTGTCAAGATGTTTTCCTAGTGATGGTCTGTCATAATTCTCTTTTATAATGGAAACTAAGAAAGAAAGGGACTAAACAAGTCTTCCTCCCTGCCTGTAATAAATAAAATGAGACATTACTTTTGACATGCAAAATTCTTACATGAGAAATAATATTTCCTATTATCAGATATCCAATTTTCAAGAATGTTAACTAGGGCAATAAACAGTTTGTTTAGAGCTCTCTGGGTACAATTTTTTTCACGTCAGCTTTATTTCTGATTATTTCCTGGGCATCCCCTTATAAGTTTCTTTCAGTATAGAAGCAGTATCCCATTGCCCTTTTCTAGTACATTTTAAAATTCTCAGGATAGCGTTCAGACTTCAGACTGCCTGGATGAGAATTCTCTCATTTCAGTACGAAGGATTTGACCAGTTTCTGGAATCTCATAAAATGCTTTTACCAGTTGAAACAAAAGCAGAAATGAATTTAAAAGGGTTTTTTTTAAAAAAAAAAATTATATGGTACTTCATATATACTTGTCTTTGAGTCCTAATTTCAAAAATGATTTGAACTTATTTGGAGGCCATCCAATTCTATTGGGGTAAATAAAAAAAGAGTTTGGTAACTCTAAAATTCCATTGTTTAGTAGACAGATTTTACTGCTCCAATTAATTAGCAGAAAAAAGTGTATATATGTATTTGTTGATATTTACAATATAATGTAACTTCAAAGTTGATGATGATATCAACAAGAGGGAGAGTCATAAAATTTTATTAACATTTCACAGCACTGGTTTTGACCTATATTCCTTGGCTCTATGTTCTGTAGGAATCATCTTGTCATTCCGAGGTGGCACAGTGGTTAAATGCAGCACTGCAGGCTACTTCAGCTGACTGCAGTTCTGTAGTTCGGCTGTTCAAATCTCACCGGCTCAGGGTTGACTCAGCCTTCCATCCTTCCGAGGTGGGTAAAATGAGGACCCGGATTGTTGTTGGGGGCAATATGCTGACTCTGTAAACCGCTTAGAGAGGGCTGAAAGCCCTATGAAGCGGTATATAAATCAAACTGCTATTGCTATTGTCCAGATAGAGTATGCTTGGCCAATGGGTACTTGCAAGATCCCATTCCTTAGGATAATTCAATCACAATCAAATCTCAAAGCAACCCTTCCCAGTTGTGGTCTTCTTGGAAATGAACCTGGTATTTTTCTACCAGTCTTCAGCTAGGTAGTTAAGATAATTTTGTCTGAACAAGCATTGAGAGTTTGATTTCTCTGAGTTGTTTTGATTACTTTGTTTTAAACTCTATTGTATAGTTAGGGAACTATAATTATAATATATAAATAAACAGGTTTTTTTTAAAAAAAATGATTGCAAGAAAACTCCCTTTCCTTTTCTAGAAAAATAATAATTCAAACGTTGAATTGAACTATAGCAACAATCCATTACTTCAAATGAGATGTATATTTTTCCTTCCATACTTATTTGGTTAGTCTACGACTTCTCTGCCAAAAATGCCTTTATTCTTGATGTCTTAGTAATTTTTCTCCCCACCTCCAAAACATTAAATGTTCCTTGAAATTGAACCTGTTTGATTTGGAAGTGTATGATAAGCTTAACTGAAATAGACTTTGGAGACAGCAAGAAAAGAAGTATAAGAGTTCACCCACCCCTTTAATATCATGTGGTTGCATAAGCAATTACAAAAATTGATTGCTGTGAAAAAGACCAGGTAATATAACTTGAACTGAAAAATACATTATAGAGGAAGAAAACTGGGCATGTCACTTAATAAAAAACACTTCATATTTATTTATTTATTTGGTGTATGGCAAACACATAGACTTACAGTAGCTCAAATGCTAATGTCCAGTCCACACAGCCATTCAAGGACGGGGTGATCTATGCCGGAAAAATCAGATACCGATGTAAGCTCTTGATGGACATTGACACAATGTGATGAATATTTTGTTGAGGAGCACCACAGTCACACTGAGGGGTAGAGACAAGACCCCACTTAAACAATGAGTACTGGCAGACACCACATTGGATACAGATCCTGTACAGAGTTGACCAATGCTGGCAAGGGATGCTGGCATCTCATAAAATGCTTTTACCAGTTGAAACAAAAGCAGAAATGAATTTAAAAGGGTTTTTTTTAAAAAAAAAATTATATGGTACTTCATATATACTTGTCTTTGAGTCCTAATTTCAAAAATGATTTGAACTTATTTGGAGGCCATCCAATTCTATTGGGGTAAATAAAAAAAGAGTTTGGTAACTCTAAAATTCCATTGTTTAGTAGACAGATTTTACTGCTCCAATTAATTAGCAGAAAAAAGTGTATATATGTATTTGTTGATATTTACAATATAATGTAACTTCAAAGTTGATGATGATATCAACAAGAGGGAGAGTCATAAAATTTTATTAACATTTCACAGCACTGGTTTTGACCTATATTCCTTGGCTCTATGTTCTGTAGGAATCATCTTGTCATTCCGAGGTGGCACAGTGGTTAAATGCAGCACTGCAGGCTACTTCAGCTGACTGCAGTTCTGTAGTTCGGCTGTTCAAATCTCACCGGCTCAGGGTTGACTCAGCCTTCCATCCTTCCAAGGTGGGTAAAATGAGGACCCGGATTGTTGTTGGGGGCAATATGCTGACTCTGTAAACCGCTTAGAGAGGGCTGAAAGCCCTATGAAGCGGTATATAAATCAAACTGCTATTGCTATTGTCCAGATAGAGTATGCTTGGCCAATGGGTACTTGCAAGATCCCATTCCTTAGGATAATTCAATCACAATCAAATCTCAAAGCAACCCTTCCCAGTTGTGGTCTTCTTGGAAATGAACCTGGTATTTTTCTACCAGTCTTCAGCTAGGTAGTTAAGATAATTTTGTCTGAACAAGCATTGAGAGTTTGATTTCTCTGAGTTGTTTTGATTACTTTGTTTTAAACTCTATTGTATAGTTAGGGAACTATAATTATAATATATAAATAAACGGGTTTTTTTTAAAAAAAATGATTGCAAGAAAACTCCCTTTCCTTTTCTAGAAAAATAATAATTCAAACGTTGAATTGAACTATAGCAACAATCCATTACTTCAAATGAGATGTATATTTTTCCTTCCATACTTATTTGGTTAGTCTACGACTTCTCTGCCAAAAATGCCTTTATTCTTGATGTCTTAGTAATTTTTCTCCCCACCTCCAAAACATTAAATGTTCCTTGAAATTGAACCTGTTTGATTTGGAAGTGTATGATAAGCTTAACTGAAATAGACTTTGGAGACAGCAAGAAAAGAAGTATAAGAGTTCACCCACCCCTTTAATATCATGTGGTTGCATAAGCAATTACAAAAATTGATTGCTGTGAAAAAGACCAGGTAATATAACTTGAACTGAAAAATACATTATAGAGGAAGAAAACTGGGCATGTCACTTAATAAAAAACACTTCATATTTATTTATTTATTTGGTGTATGGCAAACACATAGACTTACAGTAGCTCAAATGCTAATGTCCAGTCCACACAGCCATTCAAGGACGGGGTGATCTATGCCGGAAAAATCAGATACCGATGTAAGCTCTTGATGGACATTGACACAATGTGATGAATATTTTGTTGAGGAGCACCACAGTCACACTGAGGGGTAGAGACAAGACCCCACTTAAACAATGAGTACTGGCAGACACCACATTGGATACAGATCCTGTACAGAGTTGACCAATGCTGGCAAGGGAGGTCAAAATCTGGCATATTTTGTGTTAGGGTCGTCTACGTCAGTGTTTTTCAACCTTTTTTGTGCAAGGCACACTTTTTTCATGAAAAAAATCACAAGGCACACCACCATTAGAAAATGTTAAAAAAAATTAACTCTGTGCCTATATTGACTATATATAAAGTGTTTTTCCCACGGCACACCTTACACTATGTCACGGCACACTAGTGTGCCACGGCACAGTGGTTGAAAAACACTGGTCCACGTAACTGCCTGTATCTGGGCGTTCAGCAGCCCATTTGGCTTTCCACTGTGTGTTGACAGCTGTTGAGTGAGTTGTAATTTTGTTGTACTCCTTCACTAAGGCTTCCTACCTTCGTAGAGCTGATGGTGCAATGTGGCTCAGGCTCCATTGTCATGTATTTAGAGAGCCAGGAGTTCTACAAAGTTGTCTGACTGCCAACTGTCATTAACTGCCAATTCTTCAGTGTAGTGTGGCTGACAATTTCTGCTAAGTGTGTTTGGTTCACACTTCCATGCTATCCAGGGTGCCCTGTAGAATATTCTTAGCTATTCTAAAAGGGCCAGCAACAGCAACAGCCTATGCTGCACCCTGATTGGCTGGGACGCAGCATAGTCTGTTGCTAACCAGCTAGTGTTTCCTGATTGGCCGAGGTACTGCGTCAGCGGTTGCTGTACAGTACTCGGCCCCTGATTGGTGCTTAACTTGTTACAATCCTAGTATAAATACCTTGGTGCAATCTCGGCTATTTTGAATCGCTGTCACCACTGTTACGAATAAAATTCTTGTTCTTAGTAATCCTACGGCTCCTGTGTCTTCCATCCGCCCGATCTTCAAAACTGGCGACGAGGGTGGGATCGGGGTCATGGAGCATGCGCAGAACTGGGGGGAAGGGGTGTAGAATATTCTTAGCTATTCTAAAAGGGCCAGCAACAGCAACAGCCTATGCTGCGCCCTGATTGGCTGGGATGCAGCATAGTCTGTTGCTAACCAGCTAGTGTTTCCTGATTGGCCGAGGTACTGCGTCAGCGGTTGCTGTACAGTACTCGGCCCCTGATTGGTGCTTAACTTGTTACAATCCTAGTATAAATACCTTGGCGCAATCTCGGCTATTTTGAATCACTGTCACCACTGTTACGAATAAAGTTCTTGTTCTTAGTAATCCTACGGCTCCTGTGTCTTCCATCCGCCCGATCTTCAAAATGCCCCACGAGGCGAACTAGCATCACACCTCACACTTCATATTAACTAGGATCAATATGAAAACATAATGTTTACACAAAAGTAGAATCACAAGAATCCCTCCTCTTTCCCCATTGAGAGCAAAACAAATCCCTCATTAAATGCTCTTGCTTGTTTGAGCCAGAGTACTAGTAAACATTAGAGACAAGACCTGAGTACTAAGTTTAACATTTTTCTCCCAAAGCAAAAATATTGCTGAATCTTGGTGTTATCATTTTGCTATCCTGGTGCCTAGATATGATATTGCCACTCACATCTCTAAACTAAAACCTTGGAAAGCCACTTCCAGACAGTCCAGCTTCCACTAGATGGGATGGGCTAAGTCATCATAAAGCAACTTTTTAAATAGGTTCAGCTGCAAGATTTACAGAATGTTATCATAAGAATAGTAACTCAATAATGTGCTCTTAAAACAAGCTTTATTTAATGTGGTGATAGAGATGTTGTTTTGTTCCTCCTTCTGACAAGGCAGTTGATCCTGATGGTCTCTAGAATAGGTGTGATTTCATAGAGGGCTGCATCAGGGTTGTGTTTGACCTCTGGGGGGAGGGGGGAGATGGGCGTGGTCAGGGTGGAAGTAGCCAGCTTGACCTCACTGTGGTGACCGGAGTGCTCTGCCAGAGGACATGGGCTCCTGACCTCAATTTTCAGCAGCAACAGTTTCCTGCAGTCTTCTGCCAGTGAAAGCAGAGTTTAGGGGTGGGGGGCTGCACACAATTCTCCTAGGCCCCATTATCAGCTGCAATGGCCTCCTGCAGCCCTCTGCCAGCGACCTCCTCAAGCTCCTTTTTGTTGGCAGAGGCACCGCGGACTGGCCCTTCACTGTTTCCAGAGAGGCCCGCGGGCCAGATCTAAGCACCCTGTGGGCCGCATCTGGCCCTTGAGCCTTGAGTTTAACACCCCTGCTCTAGAAGAAGAGAAGAAAATCCTACTTGGAGTCTGGTGGAGCAACATACAGTGGAAAAATCAATGGTTGCAGTTAACCTTCTGTTTTCTTCTTTTTCCATCTGGTCTAATCAAAACTACACCTCTATTACACAATTGGTGCTTTTGTGAATTTCAACAGCTTGCTAGCCCTTGGGTTCAGCATTTGCTTTAGAAGTTTTCCAAGATGCTATCAGTTATGATTTCAACATTTGTTTGAATGACTGGAAAAATAACTTTAAGGTAACCCTTCTATGTCTTAGACAATAAAAAAAATGATTATAAATAGCAGCCCTTTCTGGTTCATAGAATTTATAGCAGTACCACATAATTTTCTGCAATAAACATTGCTTTGCTTGATTTCATCCTTTGAATTTTCCAGTAGTCAGATATAGTGTCTGAACACTCATCATTCTTAACCTTTAACATTATTCAGAGTATGGTTACATTAAAAATTCTCTCAGTGTGTTTGCACTAAGATTCTCATATATTTTATACACATTGCATAGAAAAAACAGTGATGAATAAAACACTTTGGTATCCATTTTACTAGGTAGGTAAAGCTAGAAATGAGCACCTAATTAGCAGTTAAGATGAGTATGCATAATCAGTATTTTTCACAGGATTTTTACTTAAATCTTTTGGGATGCAGCTTTCACTGTTATGACCTGTCTTTAGTTCTCAAGATACAATAGCATAAAATGTCAAAATAACAAATGTTTCCACCCTGTGTAATTGCACGATCTGCTGTAACTTGTCCAGACTGCAGCTTACCTCATTGTTAATTCAATGCTAGAACAGTGGTAAACAGTCTGGATGGTAGCCCAGCCAGTAAAAATGGTAGTGGTCATGATTTGATTCATTTTTTGGTACTAAGGTTTTTTATTATTTGTTTTTCACTAAAGTCCCTCTTCTGAATCACACTGATTATGCCCTAACCTGCTCATCAGCTTGTTGGGTTTCCACAGAAGGAATCTGGCATGCCAAATCTCTAAACCCAACATCTGAAGAAAGTTTCTCCTTGCAGCACAAAACTTAAGAGCGATTTCACAGTAATGTTACATTGTCTTCTTCCATTGCAGGCCCTTGATCTGTTTCTTCTGAGCCTCTTGACCTTTCTGTCAAGTCCAGATAGGAAATAAACCCAGATGAATGAATTCTACTTTATTCATAGAATCTTGCAAGTCTGAAGGTGTATTTCTTTCCTTGTCACCCTTACAGCCCAAGAAACCAGAAAGGGGCTCTTCAGAAATATTTACCATGGCCACAAGCTATGGCTCTTCCCACTGTCTCTGACAATCATTCCCACATGCCGTTGCACCCTCCTTGTAGCCCTGGGACTTGAAAATTTTCTGTCAGTGAGAACAATCAACCAATGGAACAGAAGTTGCCTTCAGAAGTTGTGGGAGCTTCATAACTGGAAGTTTTCAAGAAGAGACTGGACTGCCATTTCTCAGAAATGGTGTAGGGTCTCCTGCTTGGGCAATCTGTTATAATTCAGTATGAAGACTGATGTTGTTTTCAAGAGGCAATGAATCTCCTGAATCTTTCACCTCATTCTGTAAAAAAAAAATAATATTCAGCCTATCTTTCTTGTCCCCCTCCCCTCTGCTTAATTTCACCTTTTTACAGGATTGTTCAACAGGTAGCCGCTGTCCCTTGAATTGGCAGAAAATTGCTTTAATTTTTTTTATTATTTGCTTGCCAGGCAACAGGAAAAGAGCTTTTAGAATTTTCTGCCTCAGGTGCCAAAATAACTTGGCCGCCTTACTCAGGGATCAGGCTTATGCCCTGTGATGTGCAGGAGTAAATGATAAAAGATGCCCTGTTGCACTGTGCTTTAAGAAGCAAAATAAGAGTTCCCAGAGTCGGGAGAAGGGGAAAGCTTCTTTTGCTGAAGAAGCTTTTTATTTTTATTTATTTTTATTTATTTTATTTCATCAACCATGGAGTAGATAACAGATATAAGTATAGACATGATTATGAATACATGAAATGAATACGAATAGAAAGGAATATTAGGGCAGGGACAGTAAGCACGCTGGTACCCCTTAAAGACCTCTTAGGAATGGGGTGAGGTCGACAGTAGACAGTCTAAGGTTAAAGTTTTGGTGGTTTGGGGAAGAAACCACAGTGTCCAGGCATTGGTAACTCTGTGGCTGAAGTCGTATTTTCTGCAATCGAATTTGTATCTATTGTGAGCTCATGTGTTGTTGTGGTTGAAGCTGAAGTATTCATTGACAGGTAGGACATTGTAGCAGATAATTTTATGTGCTACGCTTAGGTCGGATCTAAGAGGGGGAAGATCTAAATTGTCTAAGCCCAAAATTTCAAGTCTGGTGGCATAAGGTATTCTGTTGCAAGCAGGGGAGTGGAATATATCTTCTCATGAAATATCTCTGCTGACTCTCTCCAGAATCGAGGACGGTCATCCAGCCTTTCCCGCGGTGGGCTATCCGTCCCATCTTCAGCTTCTGCCCGCTTTTTCCCGCTCTCAGAAGGTAGCTTCTGAGTCCTTCGGCTCCCGCTCGCCATCCCGTCCGCTTCACGTCTAGGTTTCCACCTCCAGCTGCGCCACCCGCTCCCTAGCTCAGCCCTCGAGGCCAGGAGAGACTCCCGCCAATGAGGAGGCTCAGCGACTGGGGAGGCGTGAAGAGGCGGCGACGGGCAAGAGCGGCAGCTTCAAGCCGAAGCGCAGCCCGGGCCCTCAGTAAAAGGCGCGCTGGCGCCAAGTCCGACTCTGCGTCCTGGAGCGCGCGCGGAGGGTAAGATGCGCTGCTGTCGGCTGCCGCTGCTGCTACTGTTCTTCTTTTGGGCTATGCCGCCCGTACCCGGTGGGCGCCACTACCCGCATAGCGCCGTGTTGGACGGCTCGTCCCGCTACCGGCTCTCGTGGGCTCACCAGGGCGACACCATCGCCTTCCGCCTGGAGGTGCGCACTAGGGGCTACGTGGGCTTCGGCTTCTCCTCCACAGGAGCTATGACTTCGGCGGATATGGTGGTGGGCGGCCTCGACCGTGGCAAGCCCTATTTGCAGGTGAGCAGCGAGGATGGGGGTGGGGGGGGGGGGAAGACAGGGGCCGTTGGAGGTCAACCTCCTCTTCTCCAGGTGAGCATAAGCCGGGAAGGAAGAATCAGTCGTTCGGTCTTGGCTTGTTATTACCCTGCTAGCATTTTGAGTATATTCAGAGATAACTCCTGTTTCCACCTGAAGTTCTCTCGTAAAGCTTAATACTTGAATTATTGGACTCGGAGCAGCTAACAACGGAGGTGGTGGGACAGCCTTCAGTTCCGACGTTCGAGTTTGTGGGCTGCTCCAGCATCCTCCCTCAGTATGTTTATTCGTTTAGTGTCAAGCAGATTTCCAGTGGAGACATTTAAATGCACACATGTATATAAATCTAATAAGTTTCTTGCATGGTCAATAAAAAGACAACACAACTACTACATTTGACTATTATGATGACTCTCTCTCTCTCCTCCCTCTCTTCCTCCTTCTGTCCTTCTTTCCTTCTCTCTCTCCTTCCTTCCTTCCCTCCCCTCCTCCTCTTCTCTCTCTCACTCCCTCTCCCTCTCCCCCCTCCTCCTCTCTCTGCAGGCAAGATCTTGAAATCCTACGTGAAAGCCATTTTTAACAATAACAACTGGCTTCTTTTATCATTTCCTTTTATCCTTGGGTGCCTTTCAGAGTTGGCTAAGTTTAATTGCAAAGTGGCCAGCATGCCACCTAGCAAAGCCACAATTACAAGGGAAGGTTTCCTGTCCATTTCACTGGCAACAATTGTGTCCCTTTTGTGTTTTCAGTCAGTAAAGATGAATTTCAGCCTTATCTTAGTATCTTGAATTACACACTTCAGCATTTAGCTGATATATATATTGTCTTCATGTGCAAGGTTCTCAGAAGTAACAGATGAATATAGGTACTGTTAATAATATTTGTCTTTGTTTATCCAGATGTTTGTGCAATTTGAGATATTCTTGTTTGCCAGGTCTTTGGTAGTGGCCCCAGGGTGAGAGCAAATTAATTGAATAATGTCTGCCTTTCTCATTTAATAATTAATTAGCATTCAAACTTATAAATGTTTACATTATATGGTAAACACATATGTGGACTGAGTTAATGCATAATTTAATATCTTGGAATCATGTAGCTGTGGAGTTGGAATCAACTACAAATATCATCTAGTCCAACCTCTGTTTTGAGGTCATAATATAAAGTACCATGTAATCTCTAAGTATTTATTTAAATGGCTCTAGGCAGAAATGTAGCAAATATAGATACAACTTCAGACCAATTCATATTTAGTTCAATGATCTGTGGTTATAGCTCAGTTAGCAGCTAGGTTCTATCAAAATGAGAGAACCATACTAACACTAAGGTAATCCCACCTTAAAGACAGTTGGATGGCTATGTATTTTAATTGATATTTTTCTCCATACAGTAATTAAATATATATTTTTGTTCATAGTTTTAAGTGGGAAGAGCTGATTGATTGGATATATGGTTCTTCTAAAAAGTGAGATTCTCACAATAATTCCTAACATACACTGAGCAAATATAACTACCTGGAAAAGCATTTTGTCTGCTTAGCTCTATAATGACAACTCTAACTTAGACTAACAGCATTAGGATGTATATTAGTTGGCAGTAATACATCATTTTTTTCTATTTAGCATCTGCAAATTTATCTACATTTTCAGTGATATTAATGATTCTTAAAAATACTGAACAAATAATAAACCAGGAGGTACAAGCTTCTTCCAAAGCTACAGCATTTTAAAAGACCTATGGCATAGAAACTAAATTCTAGACTTGTGAAAATTAACTTTTAAAGAAAATATATGCTGTGTCCTTAGAAATATCATCTTAAAGTCAGATACTGATACAATGCAGCAGTGAATTTTGGTTCTTCAGTCCATCTACTTCAGTGATTCAGTTCTGCACTGAGTGCTCACAATAAGCTTCTAGATGTTTTCAGAATAGGCATTGATTATAGTGTCTTTTTATTTAAATATTTATTAAAATATATTTTAAATATATTAAAATATATTTTATTTAAAGACACTAAATATAGTGTCTTTTTATTTAAATATTTAATCACATTTTCTCATTAGTTATATATTTATTTCTATCCTTAAGTCAAGCAACTAGTTGTAATTGCTATTTATAATGTCATGTGTTTTCCTTGTTTCAGTAGAATTAAAAAAAGGCAGACCTCTGGCTCAAGGTAATTGCAGGTCATATCAATTCTGAAATAAAATATTTATATCACTGAGATGGCCAATTTATATTTCTGAGATGCAAGTTACCTTTTTAAATTAAAAAACAGCTTCCATTTACTAATAGAAGAAAATGTTTTCTTTCCAATGTTCATGGTGATACTGTATGAAGAGACTTTTCCTTTCATTGCAGCCAGTTAGTACAGAAATATGACTAGAAACCTGGAGACCATGAGTTCTGGTCCCACCTTAGACATGAAAGCCAGCCGGGTGACTTTGAGCCAGTCATTCTCTGTCAGCCCAATTCACCTCACAGGGTTTTATAGGGAGAACATGAAGAGCAAGGAATATTAATTATGTTCCTGCCCTGAATTGTCGATAAAATAATAAAGGTGGTATATAAATAAATAAATACATAAATGTGTATATGTGTCTGTAATTTTTGGTCATTTATGACCAGATAATGAGTTGCTACACAAGAAGAATCTAGTTGATTCACACATAGAAACACAAATAGATACATACCAATTACATAAACAAGCCAGAATGTTCTTTTAAAAGGAATCTATTTCCCAGGTATGAGCAAAAGTTCTGATAAAAATATAAATAATACTTTTGGGGGGCCTTTTCCTGTTGTCACTATATCCTACCTGAGGTTGCTGCCTTAAAATTTGCTAGGATAGAGTACAACTTAAAGGATTCTTCCGCTTGTTGCCTCCTGCAAATAGATCAATCAGGGTGAAAGGTGCAATTACGTTGTAAAGACTGAAACACAAAAAGGATCTTTCTAAAGGGCTGACATATTCTACAAAGTTACGGCTGAGACGGAGTGAGCAGAGGATGGTGTATTAATTATAAGCATTCTGGACTACTGAATAGGAACCTAGCACTACTTGGGAAGTGTAAGATCCATGTTTAAATAGCAGGAGCCTGTCAAATGTGTGATTCATAGATTTGTGAACTGTGTAACAAAGGAAAATACAGAGCTGAGCAAATAGGAAAATACTGTGAAAATTTATAGAACGATGTACTGTTTTAAGGCCAATCAGGAGCACGTGTTAAGGTCATTATGTGATGCAGACTGATGAGGTTATTGTGAATATGTTAAAGTATGGGGAATCCAACCTCCAACAGTGCAGGGATGGAAAGATGCTGGCTGGATAAATATGGGTGCTGCCTCAGAGAAATTGCTTAATCTGTTCAGGCTTGTAGTTATATTATGCATGCAATATTGCCAAAGTAATTTTTTTCAGACTACTTGCCACAAGAATGTTCAAGGCAGCTCTAAACTTTGCATCTTTTTTTTTTTTTTTTTTACTATTAAAAAGCCTTTAGGACTTACTTGCACACTCCTTGAGTTTCCATTCTGCAGCTCAATTCTTAACCTTCTCTTTCATTGTCAAATCCTCTTTCTTCTGGTCTGGAATTGTGCATCCCTAACTGTAGCTCCCATTTTTCAGAGAGTAATCCTTCTTTATGAATGCGGGTTTTGTGTGATTTATTTAAGAAGGTTGCATTGTAAGGGCCTTTTGTTGAACTCTAACATAAAAATAAGGATTATTTTGTGAATAGCTCTTCACTGGTATATGAAAAATGCTGTACTCATCACACTCACTAGTTTGCTGGTACCCCAAATAAAGAACATCTGCTTATCAAATATAGTATACACATGGAAATCATTTTGATATGTTATTAAGGAGTAATCAGATTTTAAATAGTGAAAAGCTGTGAATGGAACTCTTTACTGTTTTTTAAACATACTCTTGACAAAGAAGTTTTTAGCAAAGAAACAGAAAGATACAACAAGGAGAAATGTCACAGTGGCACACATTTTAAATATCACCTGGTGCTTGGTTGCAGATACTGCACGCCTTTGGGAAACTCACTGTATCTTTAGGAATCTTTTCTGGCATGTTAGCGTGAGGTTAAAAAAAGATTCTTAAAAATTCAGCGTGTTCCCCAAAGGCATGCAATATCTACAACCAAGCACCAGCTAAGGCATGTAAACACTGCTTAGCTACTGTTTTTTTTTCCTGCTAGTGCAAGGGTCTTTCTAGAAGAAGTCATCATTTGTTATGCTTCCCTGCACATGATGTTTGAAGAACAGATGAAATACCATGCATGCACAGATCATTCTTAACCTGTGAGATATCTTGGGCATTTTGGCCCCAAAGGCAGATAGACTCTGTCTTCTGCTTAATTTAAATGTATCCTTGTATGTTTCTAAACATGATGAGATTCCTTAATCACACAATTCTTCCTCTTGTCAATTCAATTCAATACACTGCATCAGCCCCTTACCCCTATCTACTGTATATTAGAATTACGTAGAATTTCATATTTGTAATATTGTAATAGTAAAATTGTGGTTCTCCAGACATCCATGTAATGGATTTTGGACGTAATGGCAAAACTTGTATTCAGATCTCACCCCAGAAATAACCAAGATCTACAACAGAATGGAAAATGTAAAAGAGTGCAGAGAAGGGGAACCAAGATGATTAGGGGACTAGAGGTTAAAACATATGATGAATGGCTGGAGTAACTGGACATGGTTAGTCTACTGAAGAGAAGGACCAGGGGTGACATGATAGCAGGATTCCAATATTGAGAGGTGGGCTGTAACAGCAAGGAGGCAGTCAAGCTATTTTCCAAAGCACCTGAAGGCCAGACAAAGAATAATGGATGGAAACTGAACAAGGAGAGATTCAACCTGGAAATAAGGAGAATTTTTCTGACAATGAGAACAATCAACTAATGACCTTGTCTTCAGAGGTTGTGGGAGCTTCATCACTGGAAGCTTTGAAGAAGAATCTGGATGTCATCTGTCAGAAATAGTGTAGGGTCTCCTGCTTGGTTGGTCTAGATCAGTGGTCCCCAACCTTTTTATCGCCGCGGACCAGTCAGCCTTTGATAATTTTACCGTGGCCCGCTGAGCGCGCGCAGGGGTGGGGGGATGTTGTTCGCGACCCTGCGCCCCTGCCTGCCCACCACCTCCGCCCACAGGGCTCCCGCGAAGCGGTTCTGGGCACTAGCCCAGAGGGCGGTCATTGGTCGGCGTCCTTCAGAGGTGCGGGGAAAGGTGCATGAGCCTGTTCAGGGTGTCCAAGTTCCGGCACGCCGAGGCCAAAGTGGCCCACAAGGAGGTGGGTGGGCGGGCGTGGTCGTCAGCCGTGCTTACCTCCGGATCATCTCCCCGGTGAACCGCCACCCCCACCTGCCGGGACGGGCGGCGGTTCCCTCCTCGCCCCCTCCCCAGGTGGGCTCCATGGGGAGGAAGGGAGTGGCTCTGCCCTCGGCCTCTCGGCGATCCCACTGAAGAGGAACGCCAGTGCTTCCGGAGGCCCGCCCGGCTGCTGGCTGAGCCATGCTCGCATGGGCGCCTCCTGAGACACAGTCAGGCCTCACCCAGGGGAGCCGCGGCCGCCCTCCCGGCTACTTCTTGGCCGCGGGGCAGCTCCGACGAGCCGAAGGGAAGTCACCGGGACTGCATCCGGGGAAGCCTCGCCCTGCAAATTAGCCGGTCGGGGGGCGAGCAAGGCGGCTTCCCTAAGAGCCCCTCGCTGCGATGAGGCTGGCTGGGCTGGGACCGTATGCCCGCTGCCAACTGGGCTGGGGCCGCTCGGCAGGTGCCTTGTCGCTTTCGCTGCAGCCGGAAAGCGGAGCTGCCGGGGTTCGCAGGCCATGCAGCAGCGGGGGATGCGCCGAGCATCGCATGTGGCGAAGCCGGAGCCCTGGCTAGGGAGGGCGGGTTAGCCCTCCTCTCGGCGCCGGAAAAAGCTTCGAAGAGCCTCTTCAAGCGGAGCCGCCTTGGCCGCTGAAGCTTCCGGCTGCAGAGGAAGCGCCCGAAGGGCTGTTTCTGCGAGGCTCCCGTTCTCTGCGTTGACGCCTGTTTTGTTCTCGGGGCTTCCGTTTCCCCGCAGCGCGGCCGCCTGGGACAGCTAACACCCGGCTTCCGCGGCCCGGTGCCAGGTACTCCACGGCCCGGCACCGGTCCGCGGACCGGGGGTTGGGGACCACTGGTCTAGATGATTTACAAGGTCCCTTCCAATGCTGTTAATCTGTATCTATATCTACATCTACTTTGTATGCTCTCCAAAACATACAAACTGCATTTATGGAAGAGACTGAGAGCTGGGACAAAGGCAGGTAATGCATTGAGTTTCTCATGGAGGGAGAGGAAATGAGCTAACTTGAGTGGATTCAGAACCAGAGAAGAAGCAAAACATCTAGTAACCAAAGATCAAGTTAAGGAACACTGCTGAAGAATGCTACTGTATGTTCCATGGTGATGCAAAATCACAAAAGAGGAGAATGATACAATGAATCATCCATATAATCTGTGCAGATTTCCATAGGGAGAAGAAGACCCAATTCAATCTACTTGGTGGGGATATCTGGAATGAAAAGAAGACACAATTCTATCTACGTGGTGTAGATATCCAGGGGGAGAAGCGGGTCTGAATTTCACAGTTGTAGTAGTTGTGAAAGGCTGCCAGTTAAGTTTAGTCAAAGCTCTTGATTAACTCTTTTGGGAATTTAGTTGTGGCTACATTTTAAGTTTGGCTGTCATGTTAACAGAAGCAATAATGTTGCAGAGCAGAAAGTTAATTTCATAGCAGTAGAGCAATTAGTCCACAAGGCAATTCACTACATTCCTTTGAATACAGAAACAAGCAAAGAGTAAATCTCTATTTGCGTACCTTAGCTGAATTCTATTTGCATAATTAGCTGGCAGAAAAAGTCAGTTTGATGCCTATTGTTATGCTAAAAATAGAAAAACACTTTTCATTTTTTATTTTGTCTCATCATGTCTAAGAGGTTATGGCCCAACCACTTTCCAAACTCTGGCCAGGCAATTGATTTAATTCATATTATTTGCATTAATTTACATCATTTATGTAAAATGATGCTAAATAAAACTTAAAAAAACAGCAACAGTGATCTAAACTCAGATTTAATGGCCACATTTTCTTTCTTTAGGTCCATTAAATTAACCTTTGTTGTGTAAGAAAGTGTCAGTATTATGTAACTCATTTCAATTATAGACATTGATAATCTTAAAAATTATCTGCTAATCTATTATTAGAGGCCAGCCTTTTTTTTCTACCAAAATATTTTAATAAAATAATCAAATAAATATCGTGGGCTTAAATCTTTCTATTTTCATTCATATAGTTCTATTCAGGATAATTAATTATTCATGAATCAATAACAATCTTGGCTCATTAAAACAAAATCCACATAACATTGAAATAAAATAATTATGGATGTTTTAAAACTGCACAGTGAAACAAAGAATCTTTCAAAATGATGACATTAAAAGTCAGCAAATGATGCCAACTTTGGAAAATACTTGCTAGAAGTGTAGTTTCTTAGTAACTAATGAGAGAAAATAATTTGGATTGCTCAGGAAAAAAATCAATCTAATGTGAAATTAAATGGCAAATTCTGAATTGAAGATTATTAGAGAAAATGTAAAATAAAACTCTGAATATCACCATTTATTCTCCACATATTTCTAGCAGTTTTATTGTGAATAACACAAGTAGGACAAAAATATTTGAAAAACAAAAAAAATATATTTTAAAAACCTCTTAATTAGAGAGATTATAGATTGAACATATGCCAGAAAGGAAACTCTTAACCAACTTCCCGACAGTTAAGGAAGACATGAAAACTGCTTTTCACTAAACAAATTTCACATTTAAGTGCTAATACCAAAATGCCTGCTTTAAATAAGTTGATTCAGAAGTTGAACAAACAAGGACCAATTCATAAATAAGAATCAGTCTTTCAAATATCCTGGTCGTAGATGTTTCAGTGCTTTAAATGCCATCACCCAAAAGACTATTTAGTGCAAGTAATGTAAAATTGCTTTTTGGTTGAGGATCACTTCTGGTACTTTACATAGAGATATATAGAGAGAGTTTTCTTGGTTGATCATGAAAAACTAAGTTGACATGATTGGTATGAAGGGCCATCCAGAAAGATCAAGGCTGTAGAGTAAAGGGTTAGTCCAGGAAAAGAACAATAATAAGGTACTTTGTACTTTACCAAGAAAACCACATGAATATGACATCTTGACTTTTGGATTGTATCTGCAATTGAGGTAACTTATTTTCCTCAGGTGAAATCAATAGTGGAATTCAATTTTTTTTACTGCCGGTTCTGTGAGCATGGCTTGGTAAGTTTGGCATGGTTTGGTGGGCATGGCAGGGGAAGTTTACTGCAAAATCTCCATTCCCTCTCTATCAGCTGGGACTCCGGAGGCAGAGAATAGATGGGGGCGGGGCCAGTCAGAGGTGTTATTTACCGGGTCTCCGAACTACTCAAAATTTCTGCTACCAGTTCTCCAGAACTGGTCAGAACCTGCTGAATACCACCTCTGTATGGAATGTATAGTTAGCACAAAAATTGCTGCATTTTGGGCAAACGGGAATTTTTGACTACTGTTTCAGAAGCAGCTGTATGTAGAATGCATTGTAATAACTGAAACAAATATATTGTACATTGTTGTAAACTGCCCAGAGTTGCTTAGGTAAGATGGGTGATGTAGAAATGAATAAAATAAACAAATACTTCTACTTGACTAGGTTTCTATTCTCATGGAATAGACGACATACTGCTAGGTTCATTTCAGTTTTCCATTGCTACTACCACCACCTGAGGCTCTGGATCATGCCTAAAGAATTTTTACTACAACAAATAGATTTTTGATGGGATTAATTTTTCATTCAGTCTCCAACCCACAATTTGAATTTTTCCTCAATGAGCAGTGTCTGTTGTTTGATGACTCAGTATTAAGAATCAGTATGCAGATTTTATCATAATGACGTACATTCCATTTATATTTGACACACAGGTGAAACTTGAAAAATTAGAATATCATGCAAAAGTTCATTTATTTGAGTAATGCAACTTAAAAGGTGAAACTAATATATGAGATAGACTCATTACATGCAAAGCAAGATAGTTCAAGCCGTGATTTGTCATAATTGTGATGATTATGGCTTACAGCTCATGAAAACCCCAAATCCACAATCTCAGAAAATTAGAATATTGTGAAAAGGTACAATATTCTAAGCTCAAAATGTCCCACTCTAATCAGCTAATTAAGCCATAACACCTGCAAAGGGTTCCTGAGCCTTTAAATGGTCTCTCAGTCTGGTTCAGTAGGAATCACAACCATGGGAAAGACTGCTGACCTGACAGTTGTGCAGAAAACCATCATTGACACCTTCCATAAGGAGGGAAAGCCTCAAAAGGTAATTGCAAAAGAAGTTGGATGTTCCCAAAGTGCTGTATCAAAGTACATTAATCGAAAGTTATGTGGAAGGGAAAAGGGTGGAAGAAAAAGGTGCACAAGCAGCAGGGATGACCGCAGCCTGGAGAGGATTGTCAGGAAAAGGCCATTCAAAAGTGTTGGGGACTTTCACAAGGAGTGGACTGATTTTGGAGCCACCACACACAGACGGATCCTGGACATGGGCTTCAAATGTCATCTTGTCAAGCCGCTTCTAAACAACAAACAACATCAGAAGCATCTTACCTGGGCTAAAGAAAAACAGACCTGGTCTGTTGCTCAGTGGTCCAAAGTCCTCTTTTCTGATGAGAGCAACTTTTACATCTCATTTGGAAACCAAGGACCCAGAGTATGGAGAAAGAATGGAGAGGCACACACTGCAAGATGCTTGAAGTCCAGTGTGAAGTTTCCACAGTCTGTGTTGATTTGGGGATCCATGTCATCTGCTGGTGTTGCTCCACTGTGCTTCATTACGTCCAGGGTCAACATAGCCATCTACCAGGAGATTTTGGAGCACTTCATGCTTCCTTCTGCAGACGAGCTTTATGAGGATGCTGACTTCATTTTCCAGCAGGACTTGGCGCTGCCCACACTGCCAAAAGCACCAAAACCTGGTTCAATGACCGTGGGATTACTGTGCTTGATTAGCCAGCAAACTCGCCTGAACTGAACCCCATAGAGAATCTATGGAGCATTGGCAAGAGAAAGATGAGAGACATGAGACCGAACAATGCAGAAGAGCTGAAGGCCGCTATTGAAGCATCCTGATCTTCCATAACACCCCAGCAGTGCCACAGGCTGATAGCTTTCATGCCATGCCTCATTGAGGCAGTAATTGCTGTAAAAATTGCCCAAACCAAGTACTGAGTACATATGCATGCTTATACTTTTCAGAGGTCCGATATTGTTCAATGTACAATCCTTGTTTTATTGATTGCATGTAATATTCTAATTTTCTGAGATTGTGGATTTGGGGTTTTCATGAGCTGTAAGCCATAATCATCACAATTATGACAGATCATGGTTTGAGCTTGTCTTGCATGTAATGAGTCTATCTCATATATTAGTTTCACCTTTTAAGTTGCATTACTGAAATAAATGAACTTTTGCACAATATTCTATTTTTTTGAGTTTCACCTGTATATTATTTATGTTTTTGATAGATTATTTGAATGTGTAAAATCCCAGTAGCCATTTAATGTACATTTAGCTCTGTTATAAATCCTACATTCTCAAAAACGTTTAGTACTTTATTTTTTTTTTAAATAGGAAGATACATACAATTTTGCATAATGTGGAGAAAGTTAGTATACCCAAATTTTCTATCTGATTTAAAATACTGGCATGTAAAAACATGAAACTGAATGGAAGATTCCCAGTAAATAAAAAGAAATTATGTTACATTTCTTTAAGTGCATTAAATATGGAATTTATTGCCAGATTATACAGTGAGGTTTAAATTTGAATAAAGTTAAAATGGATATATATTCACAAAAATGTTTCACTTCTCATCCAAGAAGCTTCTTCAGGTCAGAAGAACTGAACTGAAGAAGCTTCTTGGATGAGAAATGAAATGTTTCCAAGCAAAAAATCAAGAAAGTCCAGTTGCCTTTTGAAAAGCACTTTTGTGTAAACCATGTTCTGGATGATTGGGAATCTCCATATACATTCATTTATATTCATGGAAATGCACTATGGTCTACAAGTTGTGGAAGCTAAAAATAACATGCCAGAGTTACTCATCAATTGCTGGAAAACAGAAGAAAAAAGCAGTTCAGTTTACAGCCTGTTTTGAGCTTACAGTAATAGGATCTGCTTCACCATTACAAAAAAGAATGCTGATTTACAGAGATGGTGGATGGTATGATGCTACATAGTTTTCTTTACATTCATAAAGATTCCTTACTTCCGTATCCAACATAGTAGCCACTGTACCAGTCCAATAATTGAAATGTTGCTAGCATAAAAGCTTGTATGCAGCATACAATTGATTTAATCAAGGTTTCAGATAAACTTGGTAAGCTTTTATGCTAAGACCCCTAAACAGTATTTTCTAATTACTGATTTCATTGTTAAAAGAAGGCAAAATCTGCAGTAGGTTGCATGGATATAGAGGATTTCTGTTCTGTATAAAACACCTGTTCAGGCCTATGAAGACAGCTGTCATTTTTTTTCCTCAAGGTTTCTTCTGCAGCTGTGCTCTCATTTTTTTAGGGATAAAATAAAACTTATTTGCATCTTTTTGCAACATCCTTAAGAAATTACTCCCTGCCGTTTTGTATAGCAGTAATCAGAAACCATATCAACTGCAAATCCTTTTTAAGAGAACAAGTTCAGGGTCACAGCATATGAGAAGCAATTCAGCCTCAATGCCTTCATCTATAAGAAATTATACACCACAATTTTTATGATCTGTAAAATCATCTTACTGTATATTACTGAAATTTCTAAATGACGTCTATTGAATGAAACATATCTGATTCATTCATTCTATCCAGCAGCCTAGAATTGCCTATAGTAGGCTGTGATTGTATGTGAATGTGTGTATATAGGTTGATTTCAATAACTGCTACACAACATGTTAACTTTACCATAATAGAGATAACTGACTTGCAAAATAGACAGCCCAATGTCTTCCAGATGTTTTATCTTCCAGCCTATAAAATAAGGACTGCAATGAATGAGAATTGTTCAAAATATCTGGAATGCAGTGACCCAGATTGCCATGTCATGGAACCATGTTATTGAGCACCAAAATGGTGGTGACAATAAATATTCCATTCAAGATAATATGTAAATTGAGTTTAATTTTGCCTAATTACAGGTAGGTTAAAATAGATAATCTAACATAAATTGGTTGCTTATCAGGGAAGTGACTAAATTTCAAACAAGATAAATAGTTGCATCTCTGAACTTCTACCAATCAGTAGTATCATATTATTTCTGATTAGTACAGTTAGTATGTCACATTATTATTTATAAAAACAAACTTGAAATACAATTGCTAAACTAAATTCCTTACCACAAAAGGCTGCTAGAAATTTCATTTTGCCCATAGATTTCCATTTTTTTGATTTTGGGGATTGATCTTGCCTATCTTTTCTTGTCTTCCACTTAGCCTAAAACCTTTGGGAGTGGAGACATTCACAGCCGTTTCCTTTTATTTAAATCTAAAAATAAGACATAGATATTTATTTAATTTTATGCAAATTTCCATTAAAAACAAAACACTTCTTTAAATGGTAGCTTTGCCACCTCCTTAAAACATCTGCAAATTTTATATCTCTGTGTAGTCACTATGCAAACTAGAAACAATTGCATAAAGTTCTTTGAAAACTCTTAGAAAGAACATTAAGCAATATTATCATCCTAATCTCAATGGAATGTGTTTTTGGAATGGCAATCACAAGAGTTGCTGAAATTGTGGTGACCTGGATGGTCAAAAAAGCAGCTGCACCTTATAACACAGAATTCAGAGGTGAAGAGGTTAATGATAGTACATTATTAACGCAGCTTATTCATAATATCATTTTTTGCTACAATGAGGACTAGGATAATCTGTCCTTGAAACAGCAGGGAGACTCTGTAAAACATTTCCATAGTTTGACAAAATGAGGCGGTATACAATATCATGTTCCATTTTAATGTTTCCTCTCTAGAGAGTATATATTAGGATCACAATAAGTGGTATGCTTATCCCCTTATAAATAAGTGCCTGGGAACTAATAAAATGGATTTACAGTTACAGTAGAAATATCATATTTCTTTATTTTACTCACCACCCAATAGGGAACAACAGTAAAAAAGCACACACACAAAAATAGTGCATATATTATATAGTAGCCAGAGAAAATCACTATGAAGTCATGTTGAAAGTGTATAATGCAGAGATACGCTATTTTTACAATTTGTTCTTGTGGATCATTTTTTTTTCAAATATATGTAAGTCCACTAATACCCTTATGCTTGCAAAATAGATACCTCTTTAGATAAGGGTCTTTTATTATACAATACTTACTGAATGTGGACTTTATGCAATGTTAATTATATTCAAAAGTCTAGATTAAAAATAATTAAATTTTCACTCATTGATTAGTATAAAGTATTTATTTGGAAAATTAACAACACATTCTTTCCCACAAAATTGAAAATGTTGTGGAGTTCAGAACATTTAAAAAGAAGAGCAGCAGGATAATGTTTTGATTTCTATCTTGAACAGGATTGCTTCACAAATGCAGACAGAATACTGAAAAAAGATTCTCAGCAGGATTACCATCTGGAGTATGCTATGGAAAATAATACTCACACAATACTAGCTTTCAGTCGGCAGCTTCACACTTGTGACCCAAATGACAAGAGCCTAACGGTAGGTAAAGGGTAATGCTAAACCTAATGATGAATCTAAATTAGACAAAAGAATGAAGAAGAGAGAGAGCTTAATATTAGCTTCTTGTTTTCAATCTAATCATTATGCTGATTATGCCATAATAAACAGTCTGTTTTGCTGTATGTTCTGATTAGGGAAGGTACAATGTAAGTGTCTCTTCTGATCTGTAATTCAGTGAGGGTTTATTCTATTGTGTGGGCACAATGGCTTAGTGATTAAAGACACTGAGTTTGCCAGCTGAAAACCTGATAACCCAGGTTTGAGACTTGAGTTCTGCACTATGAGATGAGCTCCTGTTTTTGCTTCAGTTCCTGCCCACCTAGTAGTTCAAAATCATGCAAATGTGAATAGATAAATAGGTACCACTTTGGTCGGAAGGTAACAACATTCCATGTGCCTTGGCGTATCGTTATGCTTGCCACATGACCATGGAAGTTTCCTCAGGAAACCCTGGCTTCTTTGGCTAAGAAATGGAGATGAATACAGCCCACTAGAGTTGGAAACAACTGGACAAGGGAATTGGGCTGAGGGCTGATGAATTTTCTGGGACAGAATTTGAATATATAGATGATGTGGCAAGTTAAGAATAAAAGTTATAGGGCCTTTGAAGTCTATTCTAGATAACAGCCTGACAGCCATACTAGTCTGTGTAGAGTATGCTATAGTAAAGCAAATGTAAGGTTACCTAAGGACAAATTACTTTTGTATCAAAATATTTACAGTAAAAATACAAAAGCAAAATGTAAAATTAAAAAAGGGAATTAATAATCCTACTCAGAGTTGAAATAATATACATTTACAACATATATTAATATAGAAGTGTGATCAGGAGTATTTGAAACATGTGACCCATCAGAGGTTTCTGAACTTCTGAACCAGTGTTCTTCAACTTTGGTCATGCTGATAGCAACTACAAGCAATTCTAATTTGGCAACATCTGGAGGGCCATATGCTCCCCAAATCTTTGCAAGATGGAAAATATATTCAGGTAGGCTGTGATCATAGGATTAGTTTTGTTTTTACATAACTCAGCAGCAGCTTTCCTTTTTTCCAGGAAAGCACAGTACGAGTAATATGGGCCTATCATGAGAGAGACTTTAAATATGGAGGTCAAAACTACCATGGTTCTAATCGGGGAACGAAGAGTCTTCGTTTATTGAATCCCGAGAAGAATGCTGTAATCCCGCCCTCCCTGCCATATTTTGACTTGGCAAACCAAAACGTAAGTTACTTGGGTTAAGTATCAGTGTAAGAGGGACAGAACTGTATGCTGAATTGTCTTGGGAAAAACACACTTCATATTATATTAGATTTTTCTTTCCATTTTATTAAGACAGGTGGCTATACCAGAACAGGACACGACCTATTGGTGTCAAATGTTTAAGATACCTATCCTGCATGAAAAGCATCATGTGATAAAGGTATGTGAGCTAGCTAGTGATGCATACAGAGCAGTGGTGGGATTCAAACATTTTTACTACTGGTTCTGTGGGCGTGGCTTGGTGGGCATGGAAGGGGAAGGTTTTGCAAAATCCCCATTTCCTCCTGATCAGCTGGGACTCAGGAGGCAGAGAATAGGTGGGGTGGGGCCAGTCAGAGGTGGTATCTAAAGGTTCTCCGAACTACTCAAAATTTCCTCTACTGGTTCTCCAGAACTGGTCAGAACCTGCTGAATACCATCTCTGATATAGAACTTTCTGTTCGTAATTCTATTTCTTTCATGATGTGATTAACACATAATCTTGGAAAAATATACTTTAAGAGCTAGAGCATATTTGTTGATTTTTTTTAAAAAACTGGTTTTTAAATAGTAAATATTAAAAACATTATGCTATTATTCCTTATTTCAGCAACAATGGTTTAAGGAATAGATGATCAATGAAACATTACCAGCATGCAAAAAGGAGGAGAAAAACATGAGATTCAAGCAGATATAAGATATCTTTCAGAATTATTTTAATTATACACTTTCATTTTGAATGAATAGTCCCAAGATAAGATGTTGCTAGGTACATTCTTTTTGTAGATTATGAAGTTTTACAAATTTAGATCTGAGCTATATGCAATCTTAACATAGTAGCCAAAACCTCTATATGGGAAATTTGTTTTGTGGCTAAGTATGGTTTTACATCATATTGCTTTGTTTATATAACTGATGCCAGAGGCAAAATTCCTTGCATATTATTTTTGCTGACACATAGTATTAAAGCCTTAGGTGTTCTAAAAGACAAGAAATTACAAGCCTATATATATTATACACTCAACTCAAACTTTCCTAAAAAGCTGCCTTTGATTCCGTTTCATGATTGGAGAGTTTATTGTTCTTCTCTAAAGTAATTCATAATTGCAATAGGATGATTGGCTCTCCAAATCCTTTCTTGGATCTCTGTTTATTTAAATAAACATATGGAAGGTATAATTGCATGATTCTTATAGATATAGACAAAGGGAATTCATTAAGATGGAATGGATACATAGGAATCAACTGAATACCTGTATGAACAATTTTTAAAAGCTTTGATTCCTGTTTGTGATGTTCTAACTTTGGGAAAAATAATGGTATTGTGTCTTTGGCACATAAGGCCTTTGTGTTGAAAGGTTTTTATTTTCCTCGCTTCCTCAAGCATAAAGATTTTTAGTTCCCTAATCAAGCTTCAGGAATAAAGAGATAACCATAATTGGAGTTTGGAGTTTATTCAATTTGTAGGCCGCCCTATTCCCCGAAGGGACTCAGGGCGGCTGAAGAAAAGCCAAGGGAGGGGAAATTACAAAAAGTAACACAAAGACAATCAGACAATACGAACAATTTAAAAGCACAACAGACACAGCAAATTCGAGTAGTGGGGGGGACTCAACCCCAGGCTTGCTGGGACAGCCAGGTCTTCACGGCCATCCGGAAGGCCCGAAGGGTGGAGAGGGTCTGAATCTCCACGGGGAGCTCGTTCCAAAGGGCCAGGGCAGCCACAGAGAAGGCCCTCCTCCGAGTAGTTGCCAGCCAACATTGGCTGGCAGATGGAATACGGAGGAGGCCTAATCTGTGGGATTGAATGGGTCTGTAGGAGGTAATCTGCAGAAGGCGGTCTCTCAAGTTAATTAAAGGTTAAGAAGAGATGCTTATTGTTAAAGATTAAGAAGCTCTCTCTGGTATGTGTGTGTGTGTGTGTATGTGTGTACATCTAAATAAATATATAGTATTCATTTAAATACATGTTCATACATACACTATCTAAAAACTCCCAGTCTTTAAAATAAATGGGAACAATAATTTGAAATCTGTATCTTTAATTAAAGATTTTATTGTTTTTCTGTTTTAACAAGTTTTTTTTTTTAAAAATCATTTTTAAAATATTTAATATTTAATTTGCCAGTCTACATCACCTTGTTGAATCAATATTTTTTTTAAAAACGACAATGGATACTAAAAGCAAAATCACAATTTCATTCTGATGTGAGGAATTCAAGTTTCAAGGAAATGTTTTGACTTGCTAGATCATTTTCAAATAGTTTTTTCAGTTAGCACTTGATTTCAGATTGAGTGATTCAAGTCAAGAAACACTATTTTCCTTTCTCTTATTTAAGAAAAAGATGTATGTATGTATGTATGTACTGTATATACTCGAGTATAAGCCTAGTTTTTCAGCCCACTTTTTGGGCTGAAAAAAGCCGCCCCGGCTTATACTCGAGTCAGTGAAAAATTTGCCCGAAATGGAGGAGAAAAAGGGGCGGGGCCATGCCGCTGGGTGACACTCGTGAATGGCCCAGTGCCCCTGTGAGTTTCCCCTCCCTCTGTGTCAGTTTGCCGCGCAGCGCGCACTGCACCATCCCCCCTCCTCACGTTCTAATGTAATGCAGGGCTGTCTTACGATTCCCCTTCCTCCCCCTCCTGCCGCTCTGCAACAATGTCCCACCTCCTCCTTGTTATGGCAAGCAGCCACATAGCGATGTCCCACCTCCTCTGGTACAGTGATCCAATGATAGGAATCACTGTGCCGTGTGTCATAGGAGGCTGGACATCATCATCACAGCGGGACATCAGCATCATGAGGTGAGTGAAGTATTTCATTGAATACACCGCTAGTTTACTGTTTTTCTTTGAAATAAATATTCAAAAACATTATTGGTATCTATTTTTATTTTTGAAATTTACCGGTAGCTGCTGCATTTCCCACCCTAGGCTTATACTCGAGTCAATAACTTTTCCAGTTTTTTGTGGTAAAATTAGGTGCCTCGGCTTATATTCGGGTCGGCCTATACTCGAGTATATACGGTATGTATGTATGTATGTATGTATGTATTATGATTCAGTAAAAAGGCATTTATCAAAAAATTAATTTTATAACCCAAAAGTGCCATGACAGAACAATCGGATCACAGAAATCTAACAAAGTTTACATAGCTTACAAGAACTGATACCTATTTAGATCTGGTAAATTTCCAAAATCAACAGAGCATAATTGTTCTTGGTCCTATGCTGTAACCATGCTAATTACACTTACTTAGTAAAGTTTTGGAAATTGCAAATATTTATTATTCTTCAGTCTTCAAAGAAATCACTAAAATCCTTATTTTCTTTTGACTTTCTATTATGTTATTTATTCTTTCATAATCTATTCAAACTCATTCTGCATTACCTTTTATTGAGTGTAAATAAACCCCATGGAAAAATACATAAATGAAAACTAATTTTCTTTTAGGTTAGATTACTCATAGATCAATTACACAATTCAAACTGTTTGTGACCAGTTTACTCCCTGATACATTAAAAATTAAAATGTTTATTACATTTTAATATTTGCTTTTTCATCAGCTTGTGGTAATTTATCTTCATGCAATGCCACAAGACTCTGTTTTTCTCTAATTCAGTTAATTCTCACCTTTTTCTTTAATGTTCAGTGCATTTTTGCCCAAATTATAATAAACTAGACTATGAGTATAGATTGAATTCTGATAAATTCATGAAGACATTAATATGTTTTGCTTGAGTACAATTTATTTTAGATTTTTTGGAAATTATTGTTAAATAATTATTCTTAAATAATTATTCTGCTCCTCTGGATTCTGTTTCCCATCTAATAACTGACCCTATCCAAATTTGCCAAATAATTCTTGAGAGTAAGTTAGTTCAGGTAGGTATTCAAAAGTACTTGGACCATTAATATAGCAAATGCTGTTTCCTAGCCTTCCTTGTGCACCACCGCTGCTCCATCCTTCTCATTCTTATCCATAGCTTCTACTTTTATTCTTTCGAACTCAATAAAAAGAAGTGCAAAGACGTTTTATAAATAGTCTTAGGTCCTGCCTGCCCATCAACAGGACAACCCATTGAAAACAGAATAAAATAGGACCAAATTTGGTATAGTGGACAAACCTGGCAAATGAATGATTTAATTAGAAAATGACCAGAGGTTGCAAGGGTTGAAAAATTCCCAACCATTCTCATGCTTCCACATTAGTGTTGGTTTCCTACCTGTTTGGACTGGTTCGGCCGAACCGGTAGTGGTTTGGTGCCCTGGGTCACTGGAACCAGCAGCAACCCTGGCTTGCCATGTCCCTGAAACGGTTCCCCAGTTAGCACCATTGGTGCTGCCATCTTGTTTTTCAGTTGCACGTGCAGTGAAGCATGCACATGAATGCACCGAAGTAGTGCCGGCCAGAACCCATCCCTGACACACATAGGGAGGGTTACTCTTCCTGTGGGGTGTTTTGCCCTTGGGGAGGTACAGACCGAGTCCAGGAAAGGTGTAAAGAATCTATATCCACCTCCCCCAAAGTTTTCATTGTATTATTTTCATTGTTAATTTGTGTTCATTTTTGGTATTTAGATTTTGGAGAGAGATGTATATATGAATATTTCACTAAAGATTGTTATGATGGCAAAAGGTTTAAAATCCTGATATTTAGAATCCTGATATTGGGGAAGTAGTTCAGCATATTGGCAACTGCTCAATTCTACACTACCCACAGTCCTTTCTCCCAGCCCTCCTTCCCAGTGTTACACATACTTATTGATTCTCCATGTGTACATACACACATGAACAGACATACACATCACTCAGAGATGCAACACAGTCTTCGGTCAAAAAAGAAAATATAGAAATGTAAATATCAACCTTGGGCCACTGGTGACAAAGCATTAGAAAGAAATCTGGACTCTGTTCTTCATGCTTTATCTCATTCTTTTTTTGGTTTCTGCTTCTGTATTTCCTTTGCCTTACTACCTTATCCGTACTACTGCTTGTGAGAATGTGTCTCTAACAATTTCTTCTAAATGTGCAATGATGCCAACCCTAGTGTTGAATTACAGAAGAGGAGCAAAAGAGAAAAGAAACAACAACTGTCCCTATTTTTAATGCTTTGGGGTGAATCATAATGCAAACAATGGCTATTTAGATTCTCCCTGTGAGAAGATTAGTGGGCAGTCAATCATGTAATATATATTGTATACTTGATATGGATCAATTTCCTCTAATGTAAATGCAGCTGGAATAGGGGGCCCTTTGCATGTTACCCTAGCTTTGTGGGAACCATTGTTTTTATGGATGACTCTTTTGCAGCTGGAATAACTCTTTCAATGACATAAATACTGGGATGGAAAGGCACTGATTACATGAGCTTTCCCTTGTATACCCTACCAACATCAAGAAACTCCCAAATTTTCATTTATAATCTATATAACTGATCTGTATTTTACCCATTTAAACTTCTGCGGTGACCAATTATTAAATAGTCTCTATACTGTTAACAGAAATGTGCTTGCTTTTTCTGACAGAAATGAAATAAAATAATTACCAAGTTGGTTGATTCCATGGATTTTAATAAGAATTTCAATACTTGCATTATATTTGTGGTTTACTGTTTTAGTGGTTTTGCTTTCCATTGTGCAGATCTATTACATGTATATATTTCTTATATATTTCAAGATGCAGGTTATCAATGAGCAGCAATACAGCATAAAACAGATACTGTGCTATTGAGTTGTCAGTTTTGCAAAAAAACCCATCATAATCCCTCATAATTGAATATATAATTGTATTTCACAATAGGTAAACCAGTGCTAAAATGTGTTTTTTTTCAAGATTATCAAAATATATTCAAGATGTATCAAAATATTACTATAGGTAATTGATTAAGCAAGCAGGCACTCTAGGTAAACATGATTTTCAGATAGTTGTCCTTTGCATTATTCTTATTAAAATAGACATTCTCAAAGACTGATGACTAGTGATGTGCAAATGATCAATGTGAAGTCTCTATGGCCTCTCTATGTTTATTTCCAATCAACTTCCCAGGCCAGCCTTCCCTCACTGCATGAATCCGTGTTCACTGCAAGTGAGTTGATTCATGAAAATGCATCAGTAGTAGAAACCTCATTGCAAAGGAGTGATAATGCAAACAGCAAAATAAGTACTAACATTCATAAAATTGTTAGCAGTGAACAGGCTTTGACTCTATATGTGTTCTATTAAGTAGAACACTAGTTAAGTAGTGGGAATACAACAGTGGAGAGAGGGAGGGAGAGGGAGAGAGAGAGTGAACGAGAGATTACATTTTTTTTAGTCATTTTATTCAATACACTGGATCATTATAATTGTACAGAGGTTGTCCAACATTTTTTAACTTCATAGTCAGAGACTGTGTACCAACTTTCATATCAAGAGGTGTAAACCTGAGGCAGCCTTCACCAACCTGGTGCTTTTTAGAAAAATGAATCTTCAGAGTTCCCAGCCAGCTAACTGGGACTATGAAAGATGCAATCTAACAATTTTCAAGGATAACAGGTTAACAAACAATCTTACAAAATGACATGACTTTGCATTAATGATTCTGTAAATGATCTATTACTACTCTTGGCTCCTCCAACTCTGACTTTATATAAAAATATGGCTTTCAGCAATCATGAGCTGACTCAGCTTAATGTTCCTATGTCATAATCATGTTATTGTGCAATTTTGTTCTGGAACACATTCTTTATCTAATTGGAGTGTTGGAAAGACACTAAATATTGCCTGGTGCTATAAGAATTATAAATGTGCACACACTTGAAACCCTAGGAGAAAACAGTGAGAAGCATTCATTCCATCCCAAGGGTTGAACCACTTTCCAGAATTTCTGGACTCTGCATTTTCAGACTTAAAATAGGAATATACTGATCTTAAAGTGCACAGGTCCTCCTCCTTTTATGCTCTCCATTCTCACCACTTCCTAAATTTTATCTTGATAATTTTCTTTTCAAATATGAATTAATTGCCCTGCTGCAATCTCTTACTTCTTCCTAGTTTTTCTTCACATGTACATTCATTCCTAGATTTGAACTTAACTGTGGTATAACATCATTTAACATATTTAATTCATGGTGTTACAGGCCACCAAAGTCATTATTATCATTGCCTCTTGTATACTAAATTGTCTGAAATCTGTGTGAGCACACTAGTAAAAAACGTTTAGAGTTACTGTCTTAAAATTAATTTTTTTCTATCAACTATCCTAGCTCGTGTGGTAAAGTACTATAAATATCAGGAATATAAGTGGTTTCTCATTGAAAAACAAGTTAATTAATCAAAGGTCTTAATTACTTATGAAAACATGCTTACTGAGAAGGCAAATACAGGCTCAAAAACATTTCAGAGAGAAATCATTCACAATTTGAGTTTTAGTTCAACTGAAACACAACTCAGCAAAGAGAGGAAGATCCTAGCTGCATAAATTAAGAAAATATTTGCAAAAACATCTGAAATACACACGTCAATGGTCTTCCATATGAATACATACCATCTATAATTGAGATGATTAAAGGGTAGTGTTATACAAAAAGTAACAGTTCGATTTTCAGTGACTGGAAATGCAAGCTGGCAAGACCAATTGTCAATGTTTTATTTTGAATATTTATCTGAGAAAGTGGGGAAGGGGTTGGTCTATGTGGGAATGGAAAATCTAGTAATTTATTTGTAAATCTAAAACCAGGCCTAATGTAGCTGTGAAGGCCAAAAGTGGGGTTTAAATGTGGGGTTTGATTTTTACCATTATTTCAACTATGAATATACATGAACTACACACATTATGTCACCCACCTAGTGGATAGAGACTAAGTATGCAGAAACTACAGGTGAATGTTCTACAAGTAGTCCTTGATTTATGAATGACCATTTGCATTTATGATGGCTATGGCCAGAATACCGTCTCCCTACCTGTTGTAAACAGTCATGCCGTTTCTCTCTTGTCAAGATTGCTGCATTCACTTAAAAACACCTGCCAAAAAGATAATAAAATCACTTCTGGTCATGTGGACACCTCTATTTACAACTGTAATGACTTATGACTGTATTTTCAGTCTCAGTGGCACTCATAAGTTGAGGACTACCTATCATCTGTGGTGGCCCATCCTATTAAAAAAGTAAAAAGGAAACTTGAGGAGCAAACATCTGAAGATCCTGTTGTACATATTACAAATAGCCCAAGAGATGTAGTGTAATACAGAAAGAAATCTGGGGACTGTTAGGTTGCTGTCTGCTTAAATCACACATGCATTTGTATGTATCAACCCCACATAATCCGTGGCACGACAAAACCACGCTCGACTAAGCAGCGCCCGATTAAACTGCATCACTGACGTCATCAACAGGGCGACAACAGCGAGCGCGGAGAAAGAAGGGCGCTTTAAATAGCGCTTTAAAAGCAAGCCGATTCAACTTAAGGTAAGGGTTAGGTTTAGGGTTAGGTTTAGGGTTAGGTTAAGGGTTAGGGTTAGGGTTAGGGTTAGGTTTAGGGTTAGGTTAAGGGTTAGGGTTAGGTTTAGGGTTAGGTTAAGGGTTAGGTTTAGGGTTAGGTTTAGGGGGGTTAGGTTTAGGTTTAGGGGTTAATTTTAGGTTTAGCGTTTACAGCGTGCTTCTGTCTCCGTGCTGTTGTCGCCCTGAATCTGTCCAATTCAGTATGGTGAGTTGTTCTGCATAAATGAAATACCTAGTGAGATTGAGCTGATGGCTACTCCTTTTGTGAACCTGCTCAGAGTGATACATCTGATGCTTTTCAGTGGAGTTCTCCACGACATGTTTAGATGGATTTGAGTGCGAGAAAAAAATGATTAGCCCAAGGCTACCCAGTGAGGTTTCATGACTTAAGGTGGGACTAAAACTCTCCGTCTCCTGGTTTCTAGCCTGATGCCTTAACCACTAGACCAAACTTTCCTGGGGAATTATGAATATTTTCAACATTGCTTTCTAAATGCAGAAATTTGTCCCTAATATCTAATTTGGATATTTGAATGAAAACAGAGAAGCAATGCAGAAATATAATCTGGAGAATGTCCAATGTTGATGACCTTAAGTCTTTTTTCCCCATATGGCTTATTCTACAGGTAGTACAAACTAGAAATGCATGTAAGTTTAATGTAATCAAGTGCCTATATGAAAAGTGCATCGGGGATATTCAATTTTAACCCAAATATGAATTAGGTAAAAGGCAAGAGTTGCTTTACTTGGTATTGTTTGATAGTAAAATCGACACATAGGTAACAAAGATTTGTGAGAGCTACATGCCTTTCTGTTGCCCTTCACTTCATTCTATGCTGCTATTGAATTGCCTTTAAATCTATGAAGACAGAACAGATAGATGTTCCTATGTTATTCAGAGTTTTGCTAGATAATGGTTCTTTAATTTTTTTTAAAAAAATGGATAATGATGAATATGAGTAATGTTCCCTTATAACTTGTAAGAGTGATTATGAAAGTGACCTACAAGATTTAATAGTATATGCTGAAAAATTCCCATTTTTTCTTTTTTTCTCCATTTTTGCAAGTCACTTAAAAAACTGTATATTTTTATGCAACCTAAGATAGGAAGTTTGGTTTTTGCTACTTGTTCCAAGTGTTCCAAGTAGTTCAATAATTCATATATTTATTATCTAGAATGCTTATTTAGCAATCAATATTGCTAACTTATAAAACCTACAAAATGATCTCAAAGAAAGAGATTCATAAAATCTTTGTATTTGGTGGGAGGGAAGGAGATTTATCTTTTAATAAAAATATGAGCAGACAAATAATGATTAGAATCTTGGTGTTCAAGGAACTGGGAATGAAAGTGTATGAATAGCCAACTTTAGTAATGAGTCATCACTTTGAAGATTGTTTTTTTTAAAAAAAAATTGTGGCGAAAAGCATAACAAGTGTTAGTGTCCTAAAGAGGCAGGTGGCTGTTGCACAAGTTTGGACAAGTGTCCCTTTTATTTCAAGCAGAGATCAGTAGAACATTCCCATAACCTTCACACTGATTCATTTCTTATTTTGTTTAGATGTTCTGAGTTCTTTTGGATTCTCACCCTTCAAAAAATTCTATTGCACATCATGTGTGGGTGGATTTGTTTATATTTCCTCCACCATAGCGTTCAGTAACAAAAGCACCATGCATTTTATGGCAGCTTGACTGCAGCTTTCATCTAAGTTTGTCCCCCCTCTCTTTCTCTCTCTCCCCCCTCTCACACATTTTATTTTACACAGGAGAACATGAAGGATTAGAAAATATGAATATATTGCATCCTGAGATGCAATTAGAAATTAAAAACTCTGCATTAAACACAGATTGCAGTGTTGTTTTGCCTACATAGCAAGCAAATTTTAAACTTTAATAGTTCAGACAGATCAAACTGAAGGATCTGGGAGGCCTTAGTCTAAATCCTTTCCCAGTGCTGAGTATTATTAAGTAATATTACAAAGGTCTTGCTATCAGTTCTAAAAACTGCACAATTTGACATCATCATAGTATCTTACCTGTATTTGATATACCACTTCAGCATGCAACTCTGTCTTAGAGTTAGGGTTGTATCCAATGCTTGGACTACCAGTTGTGGCTCTTCCCCTCCAAAAATGGGAATTGTGGAAGTTGTAATCAAAAACACACGGAAAGTATTAGATCAGGTTTGGTTGACTTAATATATAAATAGAGTCCTTTGAATTTCAAGGAGATGAAATCAGTCAATCTTAAAGGAAATCAATCCTGACTGCTCTTTTGAAAGACAGATACTTCAGCTGAAGTTCAAATACTTTGGCCACCTAACAAGAAAGGACAGATAGGAAAAGACTCTGATGTTGAGAAAGATTAAAGGCCCAAGGAGAAGGGGACAGCAGAGGATGAGATAACTTAGATAGTGTCATCAACTCAATGAATATAAATTTGGGCAAACTCTGGCAGACAATGTAGTGTAGGGGGCCTGGCATGCTACAGTCCATGATGTTGCAAAGAGTTTGACAGGACTCAGTGACTGAACAACAAGGATGTTTGTGCAGTTTGCATTTTGGCTTCTTCATAACACCATTTAAGCATTTTGAACAATTATAATTGAAAATGATGAATGAATGAATGACTTAATATTTTAATTAGAAACTGAAATGCTTCAAATGCTTCTAATATTCCCTTATTATATTGACAGGTTGAACCACTCATTCAGGAGGGTCATGAGAGTATAGTGCACCATATGCTTCTCTATCAGTGTAGTAGCAGTCTAAACGACAGTGTTCTGGATTATGGCCATGAGTGCTATCACCCAAACATGCCAGATTCATTTCTCACCTGTCAAACAGTCATATTTGCTTGGGCTATTGGAGGAGAGGTAAGATTAATTCTTATTTAAATGTCTTCATCAAATAATGTAAAGATTCCTTTAATTCACATTTTAATTTTGGGGAGTGCATAATTGCAGCAGGGGGTGGGGTTGGTAGAATTATTGGCAGGATTTTGCCATTCTCTTCTTCCGGGGCTCTTTGAGTTCCTAGTTTGAGTTCCTAGTTAGGCAAAAGCTCTGAACTTCTGAAGTGGTTTCCACAGCCGAGAGCTAGCTAGAGGAGCCCTGTTTATTTTCTAAAATTAAGCCAAATTTGGCACAAGGTTGAATACATTCTCTACAATAAATGCTTTTAAAGTTTTTTTTAATCAGCTGAGTGATTATAGAACTATTATATCCTTATTTTAATTGGACATACCTAACAAATATTAGGTATGCTTGGCAGATTCTTAGTTTTTCTTGGCCCTGTATTTGTTCTTTTAGTATTTTTCCTTGATACAAGAAACTGTTTCTTAATTTTCATCTTTGCTAGGAATAAATATGCATTTTTAAGTAGAATAATAATGCTCTTTCATTACTTTTCAATTTCCTTATTGTTTATTCACTTGTTTTGTATTCTTCTTTATTCTATTTCTTTTCTTTCTTTGTTTTTATTACTGTATAAAACCTTTTAATAAGAGTTTTAATAAATTATTTTTAAAATACTAGTAATGCATGATTACCAATTGTTTTCTGTTGAATGACGGAAAAGCATGTCCATACATTAATATAGAATTGTTAACATATTATAATATATTATAAATAATTCTATCAAACTGGAGCTAAATATGTGCTTAGGGTAAAAAAAACTGCTAACATGCTTGCTGTGATATGAGCCAATTCTAGGAGATTTATTTTCTCTCTAAAATTATATCAGTGAAGCTATAAATACATAGTTAAAATAAGAATTTAAATGTTTATACCATTGAATCCATTTACTTATGTTGATATGTTTCCAATCTCAGGGTTTTATCTACCCTCCTCATGTTGGCTTATCCATTGGAACAGCTTTAGACCCTCAATATGTACTCATGGAAGTCCATTATGATAACCCTTCATATTTGGAAGGTATGTTCCCTCAACTGTTAAAATGTGTTGAATGTATATATTCCTTACAAAAGCATGTATCTTGCCAGTTATCTACATCTGGTACAATTGTACTTCCTTAATGCCAAATCCTAGACATGAGGATTTAAGTGGGATATTTAAGATTAAAATAGTTACTTTTGCACTGAGTCTCCATTTCAAAAGAAGTCAGGAATATTGATCTATTTTCTAAGTTAGCTAGTTATCTTTAGGCTCTGCAATCTGGCAAGTCTGCTTTGTTTGTTTACTTTCAGTCTTTCTTCCTTTCGGATAGCAACAAGGAAAAATCCATGTAGTGTTCAATACCCCCAAAATGGCTCTCACTCACAAAACTATAAAAGTTGTTATAAACTATTGTTTCGTTCTGGTTCTTTGGGAACTGTACTGAACTGTTCACAGGGGATGCAGGTGGAGGGAATTTGCCTTGGGATGTCACAATGCATATCCACGACTTATGTTTTTCCATCCAGTGCTAGGATGTAAATATAAAAAGTCATATATGCCTTCATCCCCCGCCTCTTATCATAGTTTATGTGTATGTTTATACTATATGTGTGTAGGTCATAGTAAAAATGAGCATTTTGAGGGAAAAATGGATAGGACCGAATGCTGCATTACCTAATACCTATGCTATGGAAATAGATGTGTTATTATTTAAGGGTAGAATTGGCTGCACTGTTTGCCCTTGAACAGTGGTGGGATTTTCAGTAGATATTTTAGTTAAGAATGCTACCTTCTCTGCTTTGATTAACTATCTGTACCCAGATCTCTATCACAGCAGACAGTGAATTCCTTTCCCCCTCCAAGGCACCTCACCTCTCCTGCTTGAATGGCATGGCAAATTTCCAGATTTCCAAAACTGAGTGGACAAAACAGAAATTAATTTCTCATGATTCATATGTGTGTGTGTGTGTGTGTGTGTGTCTGTCTGTCTGTCTGTCTGTCTGTCTGTCTGCTGCAAATGAGCTCTGCCTGCAGAGCTATGTTTCTATACTGAAAGACTTCTTACAGGAACAGTACAACAACTAGCTTATAGACTGTATTAGAAAGCTGCTATCTGGAAAATCCCCAACAGAGGCATAAAACTGAGCATAAATGTTTGTACTGATCAAAAAAGCCTAGACATTCGTTTTATTTCACTGCTTTCTTGAGATTTTGCTTTTTTTTTTTTTTTTTGCTTTATTGCCATTTTTTAAAAAAATTAAAAACCTGTTGTTTGATCTATCTTAACTCTAATTCCTCTTTCTCTGTGTTATAGCAATGGGCCAAATTGGCAACTAGGTTCCAAAACTAAATTCAATCAATAGGGTATTTTATGCTGAGTTATAACAGGCAATTGCTCTTTTCTTTCCAGGGATGATCGATAATTCTGGACTAAGGCTATTTTATACTGCAAATTTAAGGAGATACGATGCTGGAGTTATTGAAGCAGGGCTTTGGGTCAGCCTCTTCCATAACGTCCCACCGGGCATGCCTGAATTCGTGTCGGAGGGCCACTGCACACTGGAGTGTCTAGAAGAAGTATGTTTTTTTACTAATGCAAATGTGCCTTTTATTGAAAATAGGCAGTTTCAATGTCTTTGTTTGTAAAAAAAAATGGTGTGTATTATTTCAGTGGTCTTGGATCAACAATTGGAATTTGTTCAGAAAGGGATCTGGAACAACGATGGTGCCATCAATTGAAAATACCAATCTGGTTTGAAAAATAGCAAATAAGAATAGGCAAATTATGTGTGAGCATGCCATTTATTTTCTTTGGTTTGTCAGTAAAGATGGATAAATGCTCACAAATATATTAGATTCAATTTCTGCATTAGTCTTCTTGTTTGAAAAAAAGCACTCTCAAAATTTGTTCTTTCATATACCTTTTCCTGTGCCAGGGGTGGGTTTTGACCGGTTCGCGGCGGTCCCTGCGATCCGGTTGGTCGCCGAACCCGGAAGTAAGTAACTTCCGGGAACGGCGAAGGGCCCCCCCCGTGCACGCCCGCACACCTGCGCCCGCTCCTTACCCGGTTTTGATGAATTCTGCGCTTCCACGCATGCGCAGGACGCATACAGCGCCTGCGCGATCCTCCAGGAGCAGCTGGAGCATCGCACAGACGCTAGTACGCATGCGTGCACCGCACACGTGCGCAAGGACGCCGCACACGTGCGCAAGGACGCCGCCGGCCTCGTTCCAACCGAACCGGTTGGAACGGGGCGAGAAACCCACCCCTGTCCTGTGCATATATTTTTGCTCAGAAGTTCCCTCAATATTTACCTATGAGCATCCATTGTTAATGTATGAACCAGAGGCAATTAATTCCATTGAGGAAAAATTAGATCTGCTTATTCAAACAGTGATAAAATTATTCCCCTTATTTTATTGTCACTGAACCATTATAAATAGCTTCAAAAATCTTTTTTAAGCCTAACACAAATGGTGATTAACATTTTTTTATATTTGTAAGATGCAGTAAGCATTGTTATGATATTTTCATTGTTTAAATCAAAGCGTGTACTTATTGTGTACTTAGCTAAGCTTTCTTTAGCTTAAGAAAGGAGAAGGTTCTCTGCTGAATGTCTCTAAAGGGAGCATAACACATATTAATAACCCAGGAACAAGTGTGAGTGTGTGACTGTGTTCTTTTGTTTAAAAGTGCTTGCTAGTTCATTTTGTGTTGGTGGGGGAGGTTCCATCTAAGAAATTTGAAAACAATGAGTGGACAATATCATTTTTAAAAAAATGAAAACCAAAGGGACTCATTTCTCATGTGGTTAGAGATGATAGGAGTTAGAGTCCAATACCATCTTACTCACATCTGTTTTAAATGAAGAGCAGGTGGGAGAAAATGAAACATCATAGACTATGGAATTGATTTATCAGATAGACCTAATAAGCGGGTGAAAGACATGGTTTCTTTATTTCATCTAACCCTAAAATCTAATATTTTGTGGTATTTGTACAGTAGAGGATGCTTTATGAAAGCCAAAGAGAATTAAAATGATTGTGCCTGATGCTACATGATAGCAGAATGCTTCAAATGCCATGTGAATATTTCTCAATAAATCTACACATACCTTCTTCTCTAGTTAAGATATACAATTTTATAGCACTTGAAAAATATTTGTTTCATATTTGAAATTGCCATACATTTGTTCTTGTGTAAAATTTAGTAGATAGAACTGAATCACATCTACTCATTCAATAAATACTTTAACATTCTATCTGTAAATATGAAGATCCAAGTGAAGACCTTGTAAATATATAGACTAAACTTTGTGGATTTTTGTTTTGCTGAAATTGTGACTTACAGGTTTGAGGATTAGAAAGAGTAGCTTATAGAAAGAAGGAAATTGTATGTAACCTTGGGGACAGGGTAAAATATAAATGCATTTATAACCACTGCCAAAAAGGTCAGAGGTTGTTTCTTTATAATCTTTTCTCCTTCCTTCCTTCCTTCCTTCCTTCCTTCCTTCCTTCCTTCCTTCCTTCCTTCCTTCCTTCCTTCCTCCCTCCCTCCCTCCCTCCCTCCCTCCCTCCCTCCCTCCCTTCCTTCCTTCTTTCTATAGTTTTTCTTATTCACCATTCTTTCTTATTTTCTTCGCTTCTTTGCTAATATCTATATTGTTTTTATCTTTTTAAAGATTTCTTCACTAAAATTATATTTTTTAAAAAACAACTCCCTCTTTTTCTCATACCACACCACTGTTTTCTTTGCTTTAGCATGACCCCAGGGGAAAAAATATGTTTGGCTGATTTAGACAAGTTACTTTTGTACCACAATGCTGACCAGCCATAGTCCATGTGTTCTGCTACTATTGAACGTGTTCTCTCATGGGTCTTTTCCAGGCTCTTGATGCTGAGAAGCCAACCGGAATCCATGTTTTTGCTGTTCTTCTCCATGCACATCTTGCTGGCAGAGCATTAAGGATGCGCCATTTCCGCAAAGGCAGTGAACTACAACTGCTGGCTTATGATGATGAATTTGACTTTAACTTCCAGGAGTTTCAGTACTTGAAAGAAGAAAGGACCATCTTGCCTGTATGATGTTTGTTTCCTGTTTTTCCTAGTGTTATTGTCATTTTTCTGTTTCTTCAGGCCAATTGTCACTATTTTAGGTTGTTTTGGGGTTCAAAGTTTCAAATACCCATATTCATTCTTGTGTGACATACATATTTACACTTTCTGAGAGAAAAAGAAATGAAGAAGCATCAGAACTAAAGGACATGTGGACAAAGAATGAAACACTTCTTTCATCTATTATGAATATGATCTAGCAGGAAATTAAAAGTTCATACACTTATATGTACTTCGTTTCCCCCTCCAACATTTTTATCTGATTTTTGTTTAAAGGATATATTTCTCTTTGGTATTTTCTGTTTTTGTTACTGCTAACCAGTCATGGGATTCAATTTTTTTTTACTACTGGTTCTGTGGGCATGGCTTGGTGGGCCTGACATGGCTTGGTTTGTGTGGCAGGGGAAGGATACTATAAAATCTCCATTCCCTCCCCATCTCAGGGGAAGATTACTGCAAAATCCCCATTTCCTCCCAATCAGCTGGGACTCGGGAGGCAGAGAATAGCTAGGGGTGGGGCTAGTCAGAGGTGGTATTTACCAGTTCTCCAAACTACTCAAAATTTCCGCTACTGGTTCTCCAGAACTGGTCAGAACCTGCTGAATACCACTTCTGCTGCTAACAGTTTTTATTTGCTTGCTAAATAAAATGTGAACTAGAGACAGGAATCTCTTCTCCACATCAATCTGTCATCCCTAGTCAGTTATACCCTGCCTGGTCATCTATAAGCCTCTCAAGATGTCCAGGGCTGAGAAGAAGGCTGTGTACTTGCAAAGTGGAAAATGTATCACCTGCAACAATGCTATTGATATGAGTTAAGAACATTAATTATTGCTTCAAAAACCTTTAACCCCAACAGATTATTCAGAAACAGGATTTTTTTAAAAAAATATGTGTATTTACTGATGATAGTATTATTTCTGATATTGAATCAGCACAAAATTTATGTTGCTAAGTGAGGCATTGGTTAAGTGAGTTTTGCCCTAGTTTGCGACCTTTCTTGCTATAGTAAAGTGAATCACTGCAGTTGTTAAGTTAATAACAAGGTTGTTAAATGAACCTGGCTTCCCCATTGACTTTACTTGCCAGAATGTAGCAAAAGGTGATCACTTGACCCCTGCAACTGTCATAAATATAAAGCAGTTGCCAAGCATCCAAATTTTGAACATGTGACCATTGGTATGCTGCAATGGTTGTTAAGTGTGAAAAATGGTCATTTTTCAGTGTCATTGTAACTTTTAATGGTAAATTGAGGACTATCTGTATTATTCCAGAATGTATATAGAAGGCAGTCTATCAAGGCTGCTTTAATTTGTATTTCAGCACAGAATTGGATGGCCCTAAATGTTATTTCTAGGCAGGGTGTCAAACTGATGGACTGTGGGCTGGATGTGTCATGCACAGGCCACGCCCACCCCAGCTTGTGACAGCTATGTGATGCCGTGAGTTTGACACCCATGTTCTAAGGGATAAAACTTGCCTTGTGATGTCATGATGCAAACTCCACAACTTAATGCTGAGGTGCAAATATAAGGGGAAATTTGCATTGTGATGTCATGACACAGTTTTCTTCACTTTTTCATCTTCACAGTTTATATCAGAAGCCAAGGCTTCCAACTCCAGGATTTTATTATTCTGTGAAACAATGAAAGTGGATTCACATAATGATTTGTACAAAGTAGCCCGGGAATCCATATGTATCTTCTCAAGTCCTTAAGTGCATACCCAGAAGCCTTTAAAAAAATATAAATTATAATTTTCAATGTAGAAGAAATAAATTGTTACAGAGATGATATTCATATTCAATATTTTAACCTAAATTAAACTGTAAATTTAAACTAAATTAATTTTTCTTGTTTTGCTTCTTCTCTTTGTCCTGTCTTTAATTATTTGTTGAATGTAATCTCTGCCTAAAGTCTGCCTAAACCTAAATTTTATAACCCTTTAAGAGCTATTCTTTGCTCTGGAATAATGAAAATTGTGCTGCTTTTGCTATTTTGCAGAGTATAACAATGTTTTACCCATGATTATAAGCATTTATCTGATCCACCAAACCTTATTTCTTTGTATAGCAGGCAAAAACGGTTCAAATGATCATATGAATCAGATTTTAAAGCTATTTGTCTAAGTGCTAATATTTCTTACTGTTTTCAGGCAGTGGTGTGCCTTGGCTGTAATGCTGGATTCTTGGGTGGGGTGTGTGTGGGGGAAATCTTTGGGTTTGTTGGAATTGAATCCAAAATATCCGAGTTGGGAAGGCTAATATAGGGAAAAAAAAGTGAATTTATTTTAATATATTGGCTTCTACGGAAAACAAGAAGCAGGAATTCTAAAAGTGTTTTTTATAGCACAATTGTTAATGTGCATATGGATCAATAATGGATCATTTAGGCTTGCATTTTTAACTTGTATTACTTCATAGCAAATAATATGACCATGTCATGCATGTATGTATGCTTAAATTATAACGACTCAAATTTGTAAGAGTGTATTTCTTGATATTGCATTTCAGGGAGATAATTTAGTCACTGAATGCCACTACAGCACCCTCAATCGATCGGATATGACCTGGGTAAGAAATTTTATGACCTGACTATGTGGAATGAAAATAGCATAAAATTAACATGTTTAAAGTAAATGTTGTATATTGTTAACATGTAAGCATTATTATTAAGAAATAAGATTTATTTTTATGTAAACTTAGAACTATTTCATTTCATCCAGTTTCTTCCGGTAGGTCAATAATAGCATGGCAGATCCCTCCCCTACTGGAGACTTTAGGAGTAGCTCATTCAAATAACTGAGAAAGATGCCTATGATGCCAAGTTAATTAAAGCCACATTTTGAGAAACAAAATCAAATAAATGAGCCACTAAACCAGTGCTTCTCAATCTTTACAACTTTAAGATGTGTGTATTTCAACTCCCAGAATTCCCTAGCCAGCATGCATTAGAAACATAGCATTATGCTCAGATTGGATTGCAATTTTACTGAAAGTTAGTTAATATTCCTTTAAATAAGCTACTTTAAGTGATATGAACATTGCAATTTTTATTTTTTTATCATTATTCACCATGCTCAAAATTTGAGTTTGCTTTCACATTAAGGGTTCTAAATTTTAAGGCAGAGATTCCATGCCATTCCAAGTCCTACACAATCTTGGTTTAAAAGGAATGTTAAAACCAAAACTTTATTTCCCTTCAAATAATGCATATATAAACTTTAAGAAAGCAAACAAGATTTCTGCATAGATAATACCTGTTTGTTTCTCTGTAAGATGCTATCCCATCTCTCATAAACATTTGAATTGCTTTTACTTTAAAACATGTCATCAGCCGAATCTGAGAATTACAACTGTACAAGCTAAGCAAAACTTAATTCAAATGGTGGTAAATGTATTGCACTATATAGTTTTTTTTTCCATGCAGGCAGAAACCAAATCTGTTTCTGCCATTTGTTCATAGTGGTAATGCACTCTCCGTTAAATGCAGAAAACAGCAAGAGGCAGCATTGTGTAGTTTTAGGCCTGAGTTCAGAAGCAATCGCTGAAGCCTGTATTGTTGATTTGTTTTTCTGTTCCCAGGGTGGTTTTAGCACCAGAAATGAAATGTGCCTATCCTATCTCGTGTATTATCCAAAAATAAACCTTACTCGGTGTGAAAGTATTCCTGACTTAATGGAGCAACTCCAGTTCATTGGTGTTAAACAAATTTACAGACCAGTGAGGTATGTAAGCATACTACAGAACTAATACTTGCATTCACTGTCATTTGAATAAATGCTGAAAATTGTTCTTGATATTACTTTCTAGGGAAGGATTATCCCTCCTTATGTATCTCATTTATGAAAAGATAATGGTCTATCTTTAGGAAAACCAATTGGTGGCTTTTCATAATCAAATTGGTGGTGGGAACATGGAGGCCTTTCCCTGGTCATGGCCCTTGACCACACTTTGTGCATCTGTGCCATAAACCAGGGGTGAGGAAGACAAGGAGTAGGAACTGGGCATCTCATTAATCAAGTAGCTTCCTGAAGGGTTAGGAACAGACTTCATTCTGATTCTGATGAATGGGCTATAAAAAGACCTTCACTTTGGAACAGGCTCAGAATGGAAACAATATGCATGACAGGCTGACATGTTTATTGAATGGTTCTGGTCTATTCTGAATCAAGCCAGAGGAAGTATATTCATCAGGATTTATCTGTATAATAAATGTTGGCTGAACTACGTGATGAAAGTTTCTAGTAGCTGCAGCAGCAAGAAGCTCAGCAGTGCTTCTTTAACTATTTAAAGTTTTGATATTTTTATGTCTCAGAATAAAATATACAGTTGACTCTTACAGCTGTTTTTATATTACTGTTCCCAAGAGCCTTGTACTACAGACTGATCTGCCCAGAGTCTTTCAGAGAGCTACATCCTCAGAGAATAATACTTGCAGACTTTTTCTATCTTTTTATAATCTCTCCTGACAGCTAAGGGGAAAAAAACACATGTTCTGATTTAGAGCCTACAATTAATCTTTCTAATCTCTGCAAGTAGACAGAGTAATAAGTGAATCGCTCTCCAAAAGGAACATTTATACCATTGTTAACAAAAATGCACATTTGACCCAAGAAAAGACAAATGGCTTAGGGAGTTCAAAAAAAGGAAATATAGCTTTTAAGATAAATATAAAAAATTAGTAATGGTTCAAGCTTGCACTCCTACAAAGTTCATGAGTTGCAGTTTAAAGTAAAGCTTAATGCTTTAATTTTATTTTGTGACATGTCTGTATATCTATTTTATTAAGTAATGTACTTAACAAAAACACAATGTGCAACCTGTCTGCAGTTACTTGAGGTCTACATAAATGTACTTTTTTTAAAAAAGAATGTGTTAACTTGAGAAGTTCTATCCAGATTGATTTTTTTTCCAAATGTTTGTTTTGATGTGCATTGTTCTTAAAAATTCAAGTTTTCATCCCTGTTTTTGCTGTTGGGTACCTGTTTCCTGTTTAGCTTTTTTGCTCTTTTCTTTCCTCTCTCAGTCTTCCTGCAATATCATAGGACAAGATAGCATACACTATGATATTAGACTTCTGAGCAGATATGTATAGGACTATTTTTGGTACAGGATTTGCATAACTCCTTCTGCTAATAGATTGCTTTGGGAAGGAGAGGAAATAGTAGATTAATTATGTTTCATCTTGAAAAATATTTATTTATTTAGATAAATGAAAATGAATGTTATTCATAATCTGAACAAATCTGAGGCTATGCCCAATATGCATGTTACAGCTTGTGTATACTTTTTCTATCTTGATTCTCCCGTGTATTTAGCAAATCTATTTCTAAGGGATTCATTCTCCAAAACACTAGAAAAGATGTTAGGGACAGAAACATAAAAGGGGAAAGTTTGCAGTCACATGTTGAATAGACCCAATAAGTATGAACACCTCAGTAAAAAGTATTGAAAAGTTGAAAATACTTGAAAAGTATTTTTCTTTTTATATGCAGAACCTGGCCATTCATTATCAAGAGTCCAAAACAATACAAAAATCTGTCTTTCGTTGATGCAATGAACAAATTCAAATGGTCCAGAGAACAAGGTCACTCCTATAATGACTATGTTCTTAAGTTACCATTAAATGTAAGGTGTACCAAGACAGAAAATGCAGAGTGGACTGTAAGTTGATTTCTCTGTTTTCCTTTGTGATTGTGAGATCGATTGCATGGTTTGTAGGACATGTGTATTCCAAAAAGCCCTGTTAAAAAGATGAATTAACTGTTTTATTTAGCAGCAGAAATCATTCCAAATAAAGGCTTTACCATAGTAACCATTGTGCATATTTGAAAGATAGAATAATGTAGACGAAACTGTAATCTTGACTGAAAACTCATTTGAGGCAAATGTTAAGTAGATCATATGATTTAACAAGGTATGTGGACCTAAAAAATTAATGTATCAAAGATCAAGATAATTCTGTTTGATAGGCAAAATTGAGTAAATGATTTTATGTTATGTTTAAATAATGGAACGATAGAGCACATAGATGAATGCTGTATTTTGGTAGAATGTTTACCACAGATGATGAAACAGATAGAGAAAATTTAAGATATGCAAATACTGGTAAAAATGTAATGGGTAATATGTGGCTTATAATCTTCAGGATGAATGTCTGTTAACAGAAGCAAAATATATGTGGATGACAGGACAATTCTGCTTATTTTGTTATATAGAAATGAAAGCAGGGAGAGTGGCATCTTCAAGCTTTTGTCTCTTTAAGCACCACCACTGAAGGAAAGTGCAGCACTGCCTGAGGCAATTACTGTTAGGATTTTTTTTGTTTTTTGTTCTTAATGGCCCACTGAAATCGATTTTCTTGTAATTTACACTTTCTTGTCCAATCTTCTGGACAGTTTCTACTCTGTTGGTCTTCTGCAAACCAGTCCTTCAGATAGTTGAAGACAGGTGTCATCTCTCTCCAAAGCCTACTTTTCTCCGGTTTAAATGTACTTAATACCTTCAATTGTTCTTTTCAAGTAAAGGAGTGGGGCTTCAGTGGCCTCCTATGCGTGCCTTCTAGCAGATTTTACCTTTCCTGTAAGAGCAGAAGGTGTCTGCTCTTACACCTTCTAATTTGATAACATTAATCATATTGAAAAAATCAAACAATTATTAAACATTGCTATCTATTCTTTTGTTTTTATATCATTTGTTGATATTTATAAGGATAATGCCTACCTGAAAAATGTAGCATAAATGTATTTGAACAGAGGGAAGCTAAATTCAAACTAGCCATGTGTCTAAACAAGTAGATAATTCATTTCATTTATATTTCAGATTCATGGAATGATGGCTTTACCACCTGAAATTGAAAGACCTTATACTGCAGAACCAATTATATGTAGCTCATCTTCCCGATTAAATGCCAATTTATTTTTAACTGTGTTGATTGTAGTGCATATCTCAGCCATTGCTTCAAGGAATCACGAACCTTTTGTACAATTGTAGATTATATTCATGTATGATATCTGTGCCATGCAAGTCCTCAAATGTTTGCACTGTCACTCTTGTAGATTTATTTTTTTTACATAATAATAAACATTTTTTTAAAAAATCCTGTGTTCATCTCAAAAATATTGTCTTTTATGTATATAAGGTCCACTGGTTTGCAATCTCGAGCTAAACTAGTCGCTATATAGTTTCATTTGTTTCATTCTGACATATCACTTTATGATTCTAAAAGCTGCTCTGTATTTAGATACAGTATCAAAGAAATAAACTAAACTTTATCTATATAAACTTATTAAGCATGAAGTCTGTTGTTATTTTGCCTCTGCTTTTGAGACCTGCAAGTTACAAAATGACATAAGGTTGTATTTTGTCAGTCCCAACTGAGCATGTAAATTATTCCTAGTCTTTTCAATAGAAGTCGCAAATAGTTCTGGAAATTTATCTTTACAACATTCCTGTGCTCTAGATATGTGAAACACACACATTTGGAAGGCCTTTGTTCATTGTTCTATTTTGTCTGAACTGGAGCCCCTATGTCTCTCTGAAATCTCCTTTCCTTAGATTAAATATCTACTAGTGATGTAATATGACCTCATAATTGTTGATATTTGGGAAAAGGTATCAGATGCTGTATAGGTGAAGTGATTAAGCTTAATATTTTAAATCTACTAGTGATGCATTTTACGGCTTTTGAAGCTAGAACTCTTGTAAATGATGAACTACAATACAATATAAATACAACTAATTGTGGTTTCACTCCAAAGAAGTTAAATCAGGGAGAACATGTTTCTCCCTGATTTATCAAATGAATATCTTTAATTCCTTTGTTGTTAATAATAGAGGAAGATAGTTGAACAGAAAGGCTGTACTAAAGTAGCAATTTATGGAAGGAAAAAAGAGATCATTAATAACATTCACAATGTCTACTTCCTGGCTCACACCAATTTAATATGTCGACCCTAACTTTTCAACACAATAACAGAAATGGGTATCATCAACATATTCTATTTGGCTGCCCTGCTACTCATAATTTCAATGTTCATTTTAGAGCAAAGGTCAATTTATTTTTCATTTCATCTGAAATATACTTTAAAATATTAACAGTTCTACTGGGGATTCCTTCCTGCAAGAATTCCTGCTGGAGGACTTTTGTCTCTATTCACAGACTATAGTAGTGCACAGATAACAATGTGGAATATGTCCACTGTGTTCTACACTGATCAAACCATACTTTTACTGTGTTCAATTAGTAAGTACTGTGTTTAGGTATAAGTACCATACATTACTAAGAATTCTGGCTAAGTTGAATAGGTTCAGAGAAAGGCAAGAAGTAAAATCACTAGGATCACTATTGTAACAGCTATGAAAACCTAGAGCCATGGTGGTACAGAATGCAGTACTGTGGGCTACTTCTGCCGACTGCCTGCAATTTGGCAGTTCGATTCTCACCAGATCAGCCTTCCAGATAGTCTTTGACTTATGACCAGTTGTTAACTACCTTTCATCTACCCTTACAATGGCCTCAGAAAGGGTGCTTTATGGCCTGTAAGGTACTTTTGGCCATCATAAAGCATCACTTTGCCGCTCCCCCTCACAGATTGCATCTGGATGCTTGTTTGCACTTTTGACCAATTGCCAAGTGTCCCAAAATCATGTGATTGTCATTTGCAATCTTCTCTGGTGGTTTCCCCAGAAAGTCAAGCTCTCATTTTGAGAGGCTGGCTAAAAGATCTGCTTGCCATATAGAGCTGAGATTCCCTCCCAATAGGCCATCTTTTTCCGAGAGCATCTCTATGTGGCTGTTCAGGCATTCCTTTGGATCTCCTATAGAGTGGTATAAAAATATTGGTTCCTATATTTGTTAAATGCATATGTATATGTAAATGTTTAATGTATATGGAGAGACAGAGACAGAGACAGAGAGTGATTTCTTGTTAATTTCTCTCACACTATTTCAGAGAAATTGACAAATTAGTTATAATTTTTAATGGTAGGGACTCCATACTGTAAAACAGGGGTGTCAAATTCACATCGCCATGGCAGCGTCATGTGACGTATCAGGACTTCCTCCCCCGCTTTGCTAAACCGGGTGTGGGCATGGCCAGCACATGACACATCCGGCCCGCAGGCTGGGATTTTTACAGCCCTGCTGTAAAACCTTAATGCCCCTTATAATAAAAAGGCAGGGAGGAGGGAGAGGATCAATTTCTCTATTTCTGATTTTCCACTGGATCTATTTATTTTCTCTTGGAATGAAAAGATTGAATGTGTGTTTCTGTGGCCACAAATAGAGACTTATTATTTGGAATTTTTAAAATCTTGGCAAGTATATTGTCCTAATTATACTCAGAGTTCTATTGTGTTTCCAACAATGGAAAGTATTTAGATATGTTGGGTGTTTTAAAGAAAGAAATTTTTTTTTGTTTCTGTTCCCATGGGAAACTTACTCTTTGGAAAAATCATTTTAAAATAGTGGAGAAAACATTTTTTTTTTGCAAAGTTTAGTTAGAAGGAGATTATTACCCCAGCTCAACTCAACAACTGCTGAATAGCAATGAATTCTTATAATATATATTTGTTACGTGTTCATTTTATTCCCCTTTTAGGAAAGAAGTCTTCCATCGCACAAAATCGTACTAACACACTCGCACACAAAGACATCTGATTAGGTCAATTTTCTATCTTGGCATTTAACCTCGATGGATGACCAATCAGAACAAGGAGCCTTTTGTTTGAAATAGTGCATTTATATATGTTACAAAAAGTCTTGTCAGAGTTATTTTGGTAAAGCAGTGTGACATAATCTGTCTCCATGGCATGAGACCAGAACTTCCATTATTTTCTTGGAATGGAAGGAAAAATCTGATAATTGGCTGAGTGGATTTTTTTTTTTAAAGAGAGATAATCACATACTGTCTAACCTTTGTTAATGGGTTACTGGTACTGGTGGTATTAGAAACATGAGAACTATCAGTAATGTCTCCTAATGAATTTTTCCTGGAGAACAAACTTAAGAAATTGAAGAGGCCATGAGTATTGTACACTCAACAATGTAATGCAATTTTTTAAAGAGTTTTGAAGAATACTGAACAATGATGGACTGCTGAAAGTCCATGTTATGTTATTGCTGGATCTATAGTACCGTAGTAACTAGTAATAAGGGAAGGGATTTATGATTGAGATTCAGTTTGATATTGGAATGTGACCACTCTACTTCCATGGAAAAGTTGATAGAAAAACAAAGAACCTCTGGAAGGTTCTCTCACACAGGTCATCTTCTCTCTGAATTATAGAGAGCAGGTGGCAAAATAAATGAACTATTTATTTAAATAAAATTATGCAAAAAGAAAAAATTTAAAAACTAAGACTCAATTTGCTATTCCTGCCTATTTAGAATTTTTTAAAAAAAGGTTTACATAATTTTTAATATTTTTTAATTTTCTCTTGGCATTGAGTCTTGTTTCCTTCGAAAGACCACAGTTTACATGTTTTTATCCATCCAGTTCTTCATACATGAAGCAAGATAAAAATATATTATTAAGCAAACATTCTTGTGAAGACCAGGGTTCTTCATTTCATTTTAAAATGCATCAGATTTTTTGCTTTTTTGTCCAATTTCTCTGGTCTTCAAAACTCTTGGATTTTTTTTAAAGAAGCTAGAACCTCACAAAAGGGTAGTAATTTGAATGCAGGTCTTAATAGATAATTATAGGGTCAGTATTTTCTATTTGTTCTGGATTATTTTACTAATAAGCAAAGTAGGTGCTTAATTGTAGTCAGTAATCAATGGCATATTGCTTTTGAAGGCAGGAGCCCTCCATTTTTAAACCATGGTTAACAATATTTTTACTTTTATAGGTTTACTAAATATATTGAGTTTCTCTCATTGAACCTTTCCAAGAAAATGGTTGAGTGAGTGAGGATCTATTAGTTGATACTTCATCATAATTCCAAGAATTTTTTAGCTTGCTTTTCTACATCTTGTCAATTGAAGTACCAGACTTTCTTATCATCTGTTACAGTTCTGTAATAAAAGACAATATTTCAATTAATATTGCTCAAAGATATGTAGCTACCGTTACTTCTTTCAGGGAAACATAATTTTTTTTCAGTTTGTCAAAATCAGATGTCCAAGAAATCTACTACATCTTAAAGAGTATTACCACATGTGACAGGTATCAACTGTTCATTAATTATGAATCACATCATTAAAAATGTAACCAGTGTAACATACACAGTCAAGGGGAGAAATACCTGAAAAAACAATTTATGCCATGTAATATACATGATAGTGTGAATCAAAACAGCTATTCCTTGCAACTCAAGTTCATTTCTCTGCAAAGCTGTAAAGCCTGTTACATAATACTGTGTTGTGTCACATTTCCGCCTTTGGATGCCACATGTAAAGACCTAGAGAAAGTTTTAATGCTGGAAAAGGTAAAAAGGAGGAGGAGGAGGAGGAGAGCAGGCAGATGTATGGACTCATTTACAGCACAAATGTTTTCACTGTTGAAAGACCAGGTTAGGGGCAGATCTTCATGGAGAAAATCTTATAATGTGGTTGCTACAAATGGATAAAGATGATGGCATATAATCAGTCAATCAATTATCCTCTCTGCTACAGTAGGAGTGGAGTCCAATGTAAATTATTAATAAGAACAATTATCAAGAATTCAGAGCTTACAATGGAATACACACATAAAGAAAAACTGCAGATTCTTGTGCTGTCTTATCATTTAGTCTTATGATTAAGACTAGAAAGTTCTGCCTTAGTTATAAAATCTGGCTGGGTGACTTTGGGCTAGTCACTTTCTCTTAAAATCTCCCCCCCCCACCCCCCCTCTCTCTCACAGATATAGATATGCATATAGACATAGATATGGATGGTACATATTGCTACCCATCTATATTTTATCAATACATAGTTGTATTTCTCTATTCATCTACCCAGGGAAAAAATGTTGAAATACATCACTTGATGGCAATGTGATGCCACGAGTTTGACACCCGTGATACACTATACTATACATTCACTTTCATGTTACACAAATTTCTAGCTTCAGAGATAGAATTCATTGGAAATAGGTTATAAATGGACTGTTTTGTGAATGAATGCTGCCACCTTATGGTAAAAGACATAAATGTAAATGTGAATAATTGTTCAACCTCAACAGAGGGTATTTCCAAATCAATATCTCCTTTTATTATTATTCAGCAGAATTGTGGGCTGTTTTGGATGGGAGCAGGAATTGTAAAATAACTGCATCATGAATGCAGTTAGTAAAAATAAATAAATAAATGGTTTGAGCTCATAGTTCAGCAACATACCAGCTATTTTGATTTCTGGGAAAAGCTATACCCAGGTTAATATTTTATGTTTCAAAAGCTGCAGAAATGCTTTAATATTAATAGCCAAATTAATATCACCCCATTGTTGAATGGGGAACTGGGCCTCTTACCCTGCTATTTTAGCTTTTGACTATTTAATTTCAAGATTATACATATTCCCACATACCACTTACATTGCCTGCTTTCACCACAATGTCTAATGCAAGAATGTAAGCTTCAGCTTTTCAATAATTATATTATTAGACATGAGACTTCATTTATCCCCTAGCTCCCCTTGGAGATGCTCCTGCTGATATGCTTAAACTCTCCCCTTTATCCTGTTTGATTTTTTCCCCTTTTCTTTTCCCCTACCACAAGGAAAGAAAGTTCAGAGATGCCCACTTTTGATCACAGCATGTTACTTCCTTAATAAATCACCCTTGTCCTTTTAGCCTTTATGTGTCTGATTCTAGATAGTTTTAATTGGCTTCTTCATGCTTGCCCCAGTGAGCCCATATTCTTAATTCTATTTAAGAAGTCATAACGATTTAAACTGTCAGAAGTTATGTGAGGTTGATATATTGTTGTTTGGTTAAATTGTCATAGTTGAACTTGACTGTTTTAATTATGTTTACTAGCCGATCTAATCTCCAGGATACAATTATACTGATTAACCCCCTCCACAGCCAATGCACCACATTCTTGCAAATTTCCTTTTTTACTGAAATGTTGTGTCTTTGCTGCTGGGAGGGAACCTCATGGTGTTCGCAACATAGCTGTCCTCAAAGTAAGTACTGCACAGAGTTTAAAGTGAGAAGGATAACCAACACTGAAATAATATCCCTATGTTTTTGCAGACAAGAAGGAGAAGAATAGGGAGCAGAGGGAGAAGTCCATTCTGACAGCATGAATTAGCTGGAACATTGCTAATTTTGAAATACTCATTGTATTTCTATATGAATGGATGAATGAATGACAGGAGTGCAGGTATCCATGTATTCAAGTGTTCTTATGTGTGAAGGAGAATTGCTAGAAGATAACAATATGGGATAGTGATAAAATTGAGTCAGAAAGAGATTCAGCAGAGAAAACGCTTCTAAAAGTTGTAACCTGCTTCTGATCTTTTAACCCACGGGTGTCAAACTTGATCATGTCACATGACGTATCGTGATGTATTGAGATGTTTTTCCCCCCTTTGCAGAGCCAGGGTGGGCGTGGCCTATGCATGAGGCATGCAGGCTGCCAGTTTGACAGGCCTGTTTTAAGCTAACCTAATTAATCAATGGCCTTGACCAAGGGCCAAAGTGTTTAGGAAGTCTAGCAGAAGGAGTATCTCAATTTCTAATGTGATCTTCCATTCTATAAGTAACAGAAAAATCCATTATTTTAAAAAGTATCAATTAAATATTGGGCACATTGTTCACATGATTGAACAAATCCTGAAAGTGGGTATGTTTTGATGCTAAGTAACATGAAAAATATTTATATTTCTCATGCTGACCCAAATTTAGGAAATAAATATTTGCTCACTAGTACTCCTTGTGGGAGCCTGCAACAGGGAACTTTATGTACTGTGAGTGGTTTAATTTCCCTTCAGACATTCTTGTTTTCCTATTACAGTGATATTTTGAAATGATGAGCAAAATTCAATAATGTTTCTTTTCTGTTTATGCTATAATTGTCCGGATCACAAAAACAGGAATTCAAAAGGACTGCAAATTTATTCCCTGAAGCCTATACAAGAATATGATCAATCTGATCAATCAAGTTAAATTTAAATCCACTCTGAACCCTACCCTATATCAGTTCCCAATTTAAATTTGGAATATGCATTCAAGTAATTGGGATAGAACTGGATAATGTGGTATTCAATGCAATCTTATCAAAGAAAAGAACAACTGGTCTAATGTATCCTATTATAGTCCAGATGTCAACCCTGAAGTGAACCTGGCTAAGACCATCTTGGAGGCTTCAGGTTTGCCACACGACAGAGGGAAGGGGGAAATAGCTAGATGGGAGTTTGATAGCCAAAACAATAAAGTTTTCCTGCGGAAACCAAGAGCATTCTCACAGGTGGCTGGCCGGAGGAGGAGTGAAGTAACCAAGTAACTGGCCAACAAATGGATTGACTCAACAGAGTATGTTGCAAGTGACAATGATATACCTGAAAAACCAACAAAGGAACAAAGCACTTGCATAAATGTCATAATAATGTCATGATAGGGAAATAAGAAAGAGGAAGGGATACAGTTAAGAACTGGTCCTTTCTCAATTTAAAAGGACCCTAAATATTTTTTTTAATCTAATAAAAGAAATGTTTGCATGTTTCATCTAGGAATATAAATTTGTACAGGTACAACTCAATTAAAAGGATTGCCTCTCTAGTGTTTCTTCCAAAGGTCATCAAAGGTTCTGCTGTTTATGGGGTCCACCATCTGATGCAGCATTTTGGATGGGTGGTAAGGTCATCAGGACAGAATATCTAGGACATTGACTGGGCAGTGTAGCTTTATTCTGCATTGGTTTATATCATACTTGATAATAGCAGAAATCCTATAATTCAGTCACTGTCACTTCTGGCACTAAATAAAATGATTAATCACAACTTGAATTATTACAAGCTAGGAGTGAGCATACATTTACATTAGAGACTTGATTCAGAAACAGCTGAGAGTAGAGTAGGGTAGGATAGGATAGGATGGAATAGAATGAATTGGAAGAGGCAGAGGTCTTCTAGTCCAACCTTCTACGGTATAGCAGAAAACGTTATACCATTTCAGACAAATGATTGCCCAAACGCTTCTTAAAAACATCCACTGTTGGAGCACTCACAACTTCTAGAGGCAAGTCATTCTACTGATTAATTGTTTTAACTGTCAGGAAACACTGCCATCATGTCACTCCTAGTCCTTCTTTCTAGATTAATCTGGGATCAAAATGGCCAACTCATACCTTCAGGTGAAACTCAAAAAATTAGAATATTGTGCAAAAGTTCATTTATTTCAGTAAGGCAACTTAAAAGGTGAAACTAATATGTGAGATAGACTTATTACATGCAAAGCAAGATAGTTCAAACTGTGATCTATCATAATTGTGATGATTATGGCTTACAGCTCATGAAAACCCCAAATCCACCATCTCAGAAAATTAGAATATTACATTCAATCAATAAAACAAGGATTGCACATTGAACAATATCGGACCTCTGAAAAGTATAAGCATGCATATGTACTCAGTACTTGGTTTGGGCAATTTTTACAGCAATTACTGCCTCAATGCAGCATGGCATGGAAGCTATCAGCCTGTGGCACTGCTGAGGTGTTATGGAAGACCAGGACACTTCAATAGCGGCCTTCAGCTCTTCTGCATTGTTCTGTCTCATGTCTCTCATCTTTCTCTTGCCAATGTCTCATTTATTCTCTATGGGGTTCAGGTCAGGCGAGTTTGCTGGCTAATCAAGCACAGTAATCCCACAGTTATTGAACCAGGTTTTGGTGCTTTTGGCAGTGGGGGAAGGTGCCAAGTCTTGCTGCAAAATGAAGTCAGCATCCTCATAAAGCTCGTCTGCAGAAGGAAGCATGAAGTGCTCTAAAATCTCCTGGTGGATGGCTGTGTTGACCCTGGACTTAATGAAGCACAGTGGACCAACACCAGCAGATGACATGGCTTCCCAAATCAACAAAGACTGTGGAAACTTCACACAGGACTTCAAGCATCTTGCAGTGTGTGCCTCTCCATTCTTCCTCCACACTCTGGGTCCTTGGTTTCCAAATAAGATGCAAAAGTTGCTCTCATCAGAAAAGAGGACTTTGTGTGTCGTGGCTCTTGATGCACTGACTCCAGACTCAGTCCACTCCTTGTGAAAGTCCCCAACACTTTTGAATGGCCTTTTCCTGACAATAATCTCCAGGCTGCGGTCATCCCTGCTGCTTGTGCACCTTTTTCTTCCACCCTTTTCCCTTCCACATAACTTTCAATTAATGTACTTTGATACAGCACTTTGGGAACATCCAACTTCTTTTGCAATTACCTTTTGAGGCTTTCCCTCCTTATGGAAGGTGTCAATGATGGTTTTCTGCACAACTGTCAGGTCAGCAGTCTTTCCCATGGTTGTGATTCCTACTGAACCAGACTGAGAGACCATTTAAAGGCTCAGGAACCCTTTGCAGGTGTTATGGCTTAATTAACTGATTAGAGTGGGACACTTTGACCCTAAAATATTGCACCTTTTCACAATATTCTAATTTTCTGAGATTGTGGATTTGGGGTTTTCATGATCTGTAAGCCATAATCATCACAATTATGACAAATCAAGGTTGGAACTATCTTGCGTTGCATGTAATGAGTCTATCTCATATATTAGTTTCACCTTTTAAGTTCCATTACTCAAATAAATGAACTTTTGCACGATATTCAAATTTTTTGAGTTTCACCTGTAGATTCACAGTAAGATTCAGAGAAATTTCCATAGTTTAATCTAGAAAAAATATGAATGGATAGCATCCTTGAATTTTTAAGAGGAATGTACACATGCAACAACCTGAGATAAGATAATAAAACATGTAACATTTCATATCACAGAAATCAGTGGCAGTGAGTAAGGCTTTATTTTATATTAGCATTGAATTATAAATTTGCCAGATTTTGAACCAACATTAAGCTGATTATTTCTGTGATTTTGTTTCCTGTTGAAATGTTTTGATTATGAGTGTTACAAATGTTAATGTACAAGGAAAAGATGCTATAAATATTGTTAGAATAAAGAAAATTGTAAGACCACATATATACATGGAGTCAGCATAGAAATGTTAAAAGTTGATTGTGGCTTGCTTATAGTTAAATAATTTATTTAATTTAGGAAGATTCCACCATGACTGATGACTTATAGAAAGCTGTTATATGGAGAAAGCTCTATTATATGGAGGGGAGAAAAAGAAAAAGTGACTGCAAAAAAAATGGAGATTATTTTGTTAATCATGTCTAGGAAGGTGTTTGACAGAGTTCTGATGAAAAGAAGTGAGAGGTGACAGAGCAAATTTTGGAAGTGGAACCAAGCTCTTTGTCAGGCAAGGATAGCTCTTTACTCAAATTTATCTTCACTTTGGGGGAGGGAAATCAAGATTTACCATTGGAGGGCGCTAGTGATACAGTTATTCTACCTCATCTGATTAAAACAGTGGGATTATGGTACATACAAAGAAGCTGAGAAAGTAATATAATGAAAAAATTAAAGGAGGCCAGAAGTAATTCTGATTGTATCCTACAAGTTTTTCTTTATGAGATATGAGTATTACATAATATCTCATTGACTGCTGAAGAGTCTAGCATGTGGTTTTTAAAGAGATTTTTGTTATTTTTTTAAATGATCAAAACATAAAGTGGAATGTTTACGTTAAATTAAGAACAAGGTGATTCATTTCTGCCTCAGATTCTCTATTGTTTAGTTTAAATAGTTGTACTTTTGAATTCTGGGACTTGTTGAATGTCATAAATTGGTTGAAATGTGATATAGGAAACAATAGTATTATTTCCCATCTTTGCTCAATATACTATAAACTATACTATAGGTTATAGTATTATATAGTACTATAGTACTATAAATTTGGTCGTTCTATTTTGATCTTAGCAGATGCATTTCTTTGTGTTTGATCAAATGATATAAATTTTCACTGTAGTTTTGATCTCTGATTCCTTAACCTTTGACTGTTAACCTGATTCATAAACAAGACTATTGCCCTTTATAGCCCAGGAACTATAAGATCCAGATGAGATCTGGGCTGAAAGGCCAGGAAAGTAGTTAGGTAGGTACAGTGGTGGGATTCATTTTTTTTTACTACCGGTGGTGTGGGTGTGGCATGGTGGAGGTAGCAGAGGAAGGATACTGTAAAATCTCCATTCCCTCCCCACTCCAGGGGAAGGTTACTGGAAGATCCCCATTTCCTCCCGATAAGCTGGGAATCACAAGGCATATAATAGATGGGGGTGGGACCAGTTAGAAGTGGAATTTACCAGTTCTCCAAACTATTCAAAATTTCTGCTACTGGTTCTCCAGAACTGGTCAGAACCTGCTGAATACCACATCTGGGTAGGTAGGCAAGTAAGTAGGTTGGTTGCAAGATAGACAGACATACAAGCAGACAGACAGACGTGATCTTGACCAAGAGGCCAAAATAAATATATAAGTACAAATACTTGAAAATCCATTGTGAAAGGTAGGTTGTTGGACAATTTTAATTGCCTAATTACTGATAGTTTAGTATTATCTAAACAGCAGTGGTGAGAAACTTTCTATTAGATCTGAATGTGACAAATTTGCTTCTTTTAAAGAAAACCAGTTGCTAAAATCCTCCACATCTGAATGTTACTGAGCCAATATTGTCCACATCAAGCTGCTGTGTTGCCAGAATAATACAACACTTGCGGTGCTAGCATCACATACCTTACACCCGTGACCTGAATTTGACACAAGTACCTGCATCATTTGCAATATGACATATTCACATGTTTTTCATCAAGTCACCCAGGTCAGCCAGCAGAAATGTATTTATTCAACCTCAGCAAATATCAAAACTCTTAACTGACAAAAATGAGACAAAAGGCAAGCAAGAACAGGGAGAGAGAGAGAGACACAAACAACAGATAACATTTTAATTACCTATATATCTTTATCAAAAGGTACAGAACTTTTCAGAGCCACTGGAAACAGGGAATAATTAGCATGAATAATTCCAAAGGGATGGGTCTTTGGTTATTCCAGCTCTGTATATTATATCGTTCCCAACCCAGGGCTGTCTTAATGCATGGGCCTGAAGGGCAGTTGCCCATGGGGTCCACAAGTATAGGGGGTCCAGACTAATCTGTTTAAGTTAAACCTTCAATAGACCTTGTATCATATAAATACAGCAACAAATTTATTACATTTTACTGCATTTTTATTAATACTAACATGCATTAATAGATACTAACACTGATTTTTTTCCATAGATGATGAGATTAGCCCACATGTTTTTAATGTTTCAACATTGATTTTGTTGAAAGTGCCAATAAAATAAATATATGTTTAATTTTATCGACCATTTACATTTTTATTCCTGTGAGTAGTTGTCAAAGTCATTATGGGTCCCAGGCAAACCAGTACACTGCTTTGCCTGGGGCCCATAATGCTGTTAAGATGGCCCTGCTCCAATCCCTAGTCCTTGGCTCAGTACTGGTCCATGGCCCATTGGAACCCAGGCCACATGAGTGGTGGACTGTTGTGCAAAACCATCCCCACCACAGAGCTGAAAAGGTTGGGGACTGCTACCGTACATAAAGACAGCAGAATAGAGAAAAATAAGATTCTTTCCTTTTTGTCTTTTTTGTCTTTTTTGTCTTCCCCCCCCCCCCTTTTTAAACCCTAGCTTATTGTGGTGTTTATTAAATATACAACAGAGAGATATGGGATGTATAAATGTAGTAGGGATGCACCTGTGATCAAATGACATATTGTATGTGATGATGGGTTTCCCCCCCCCCTTTTTTTCTTCTCCTTTTCCCATTGTTTTTTTTTCTATTGTTATGTGATGTTGTCTATGTAATAAAAAATAAAATTATATATATAAAAAAAAAAATACAGCCAGACAGAACTTCAAAGGAAATATTTTTATCAGTCCCGGCTCGGGCTGGCTGCGAGCCCAAAATAAACACAGATAAAAGGCTCTGGCAAAAGTCTTCACTCAAACTAATACAAAACAGAATTACATAAATCAAATCACTTATCCAAGTGCTTTTTCTCGATACTTGCAAACAAACAGAGAACTTGACTAGAACAGGAACAGAACGGAATGGAACAGAACGGAATGTTGACTTCTGCAACTAGGGCACAGCACCATCAGTCTTTTATCCGCAGGAGGACATCCTTAATGAGCCACAGCTGCTTGTTATCCTCTCCTGTGAGCATCCTGAAACCACCCACAGGAGGTTTCTGTGTCAGAGTCTGATAGCAGCTCCAAAGGCTCCTACCGAGCCACAACACTATCCCTCACCGCAGGGCCCTTCCCCCGGGTCTGACGGTCGGGATGCGGTCGGGATGGGTTGTCCATAAGATAGGCCTGCAATCATTTCCTGTGTTTCCTCCTTTGTTTCTTACGCTGAGCAACCCTCAGCAGGTGTGCCTCCTTATATAACTCCCATATACCTTCTGGAACATTCCACTTGATCCAATGCTCCCCCGGTATCCGGTGGCCACCACGTCTCTTCCAGCCCTGTGTGGCTTTGACACCCCGTCCAGGGTCCTCCACCTTCTCCAAGGCCAACCCAGCAGCCCCTCATACTGTCGGATACTGGCGGCAGCTCCAACAGCTCCTGCCAGGCTCTAACACCCTGTCCAGGGTTCTCCATCTCCTCCAAAGCCAACCCACCAACCCCCATACTGTCAGAGTCTGGCGACAGCTCTAATAACTCCTGCCAGGCCACAACACCCTGTCCAGGGTCCTCCACCTCCTCCAAGGCCAACTCATAAGACCCCTTGCCTTCGGAGTCTGTCGGCAGCTCCAACAACTCCTGCCAGCCCACAACACTATCCCCCACTGCAGGGCACGTCCCCTGGTTCCGACGCTCAGGATGCGGCCCGGAAGGGTGGGTGACGGCCTCCACGGAACACAGTTCAAGATACTGGTGCCCCGCCGGGATCCTAGAAACGAAGTCCTGTGCTACGGGGACCGGGGTCGGCAAGGGTGGGAATCTTGGTGAAGCCCTCGTCGCAGACCTGGCCCCCTTGGCACTGGACACATGACTCCACGCACTTCCGCACGTCATTTCTTAAGTGGGGCCACCAAAACGTACAGGATACCAAGTGCAATGTCCGGAAAAAACCCCCAATGTCTCGCTGCAGAAGTGCCATGAACCTGGAAGAGCACCTGTCTATGGATGGGCTCTGCGGGAACATAGAGCCGGCCCCGATACTTCAAAAGATCCCCCTCCAAAGTCCACAGGGAAGCCAGCCCTACTTCCTCCTTTCGTCGCTCCACCTATTCGTCACCCCGCTGCGCATCCCATATCAGAGACTCTATGCTCACAGGATGATAAACTGCAGCGCAGGATGCGATGGGTGGAACAGTCCGGGGTGGAAGCGAATCCACAGGGTCAGAGTTCTCCGATTTCCTAGGCAGGGCATCCGCCCTTGGATTCCACACTCCACGAATGCACACTATATTGTCTGAGCGGGGTATCAAAGCTGCACAAACGTGCCAGTTGTCTGACACGATAGTTCGTTGCTGAGGGATGGCCGCAGTCCGCGCAACACTTCTATTCTTCTTGGGGCAACTCCCCGCCAGTTGTCCAGGATCCCCACAGTAGAAACACAACCCCTCAGTACATCGTCTGTCCATCTCTGGACGTGACACTCGAGGTCTGACAGCACCCAACTCCATGGGCTCCTCCCATTCCATTGGAGTCTCTTGATGAACCGGCATGCTAGTGGTCTCCTGGAATGCATGGCGAGGCCTCTGACTCTCCAGCCGGGCGTCTATCTGGAGGCACAAGTGGACCAACACGTCGAACGTCGGTGACCTTTCCACCCTCGCCAGTTCATCTTGCAAGGCATCAGACAACCCGTCTTGGAAAGTGTCCATCAGAGCTGGTTCATTCCATGCTGAATCCTGGCTACGCAGCTGAATTCACTCACATAGTCTTGCAATGGACCACTCCCCTGCTGCAGTGATTTAAGACATCTGGTTGCTGTTTCCCCCTTAATATGATCCTCAAACATACGCTTAAAGTATTGACAAAAACCCTGGAAGTCATTCAACAATGGGCTAGGCTGAATTAACAAGGGGGTAGCCCAACAGGCAGCTGTGCCTGAGAGCAAACTAATAATAAATTCCACCTTTGTCTGGTCAGTGGGAAAGTCCTCTGCTCTCAAACTCAGGAACAGCTGGCATTGTCCCAGAAACGCGGCAAACATGGCTTGATTTCCATCAAACTTATCCGGCATAGCCACTGGGCACTTTCTCCTTGGCTGTGGGGGTGGGGTTACAGATCTCTGCAGCTGAGAAATTTGATCAGCCAATACTGTTATTTGCTGGGCCAGTCTGGCATTCTCAGCGTAAAGTTGCTCCATAATTTTATGAATGGAGATTTGTCTGGGTAGAAGTCAAACTGTTCTGACCCCCACCTTGCCCGTTCAAAAACTACAGCCAGACAGAACTTCAAAGGAAATATTTTTATCAGTCCCGGCTCGGGCTGGCTGCGAACCCAAAATAAACACAGATAAAAGGCTCTGGCAAAAGTCTTCACTCAAACTAATACAAAACAGAATTACATAAATCAAATCACTTATCCAAATGCTTTTTTTTCAATACTTGCAAACAAACAGAGAACTTGACTAGAACAGGAATGGAACGGAATGGAACAGAATGGAATGTTGACTTCTGCAACTAGGGCGTAGCACCATCAGTCTTTTATCCATAGGAGGAGATCCTTAACGAGCCACAGCTGCTTGTTATCCTCTCCTGTGAGCATCCTGAAACCACTCACAGGAGGTTTCTGTGTCAGAGTCTGCTAGCAGCTCCAAAGGCTCCTACCAAGCCACAACAGGTTAGTTAGCAAATGGGAAGTGGCATTATCTGTAGATCTCTTCTTCCCATATCCCATTTCTTATCTAGAAGCAAATCCTTAAAGGTTTCTTAACCTTGGCAACTTGAAAATGTGTAGACTTCAATTCCCAGAATCCACTAGCATGCTGCTAGGGAATTTAGGAAATTGAAGTCGAGACGCTGCTAAGGCTGAGAAAAATTGTCCTTAAAAACTTTCCAGCAAAAGTCCATTAAGTGTTTTCAGAGATTAAAAAAAACATCTATTTTAAAATTGATAGAATAAACTAACTTTATATTCCTTCCTTTTACTTCTCTCAATCTTGCTCCTTAGTCCCTTTATTTATATTCTATTATAGATCCAGGGGTGGGTTCTTAACAGCTGAACAATCTGTTCACTTCATATGTGCTGTGTGCGCGTGCGCAGTTTAGCAAAAATTGAACTTCTGCATTGCAAACAATGAAGGGAGCAAGGGAAACAGCTGAGGGGCAGCAATTCAATCTGCTACCACTGATCAGCTGGGCTTTGGAAGCAGAAATAAAGGTCAGTACAACCCAGGGACAGGCGGGCCCACTTTCATGGAAACAGAGAACCGGTTCGCTCTTAGCTTGCAGTTAGAACTAACGATTTGGCTGTTATAGAATTTGATTTCATTTTTTATTTGTTTCTTCTCACAAAACTCTTCAAAACTTTAACAAACCTCTGTTGTAAATCCAATATAGAAAAATTAACCAATTCACTCTCAGTTTATTTTGTATATCACTTTAAATTATTAAGATATTAGATTGTTTCTTTTTATGTCCAGTATAACATCTTTTTCCATGTGATTCTTATAGCCTGTCATTTGTATATCCATTTTCAACTCAGTACCAGTTTTGTCAGGTAAAACTTGTTTCTCTTCTATAACACCTTTTAAACCACCAATAGAGGAAGACAAAATTAACTTCTGGGCTCATTTGTTCAAAAGTATCTTTCACTATCATGAAATCATAGGGCTAGGAGGGGACCTTGGAGGTCCTGTCATCCAACTGCCTGCCCAGTGCAGGAGTCCTTATATCATCCTGGACAAATGATTGTCCAATCTTTTCTTGAAAACCTTCAATGATGGAGGATCCACAACTCTGGGAGGCAAACTGGCCCATTGATTAATCAGTGGAAACTAATCAAGGAGAGAAGCAACTTAGAACTAAGAAGAAATTTCCTGACTGTTAGAACAATTAATCAGTGGAACAACTTGCCTCCAGATGTTGTAAATGCTCCAACACTGGAAGTTTTTAAGAAGAGATTAGATAACCATTTGTCTGAAGTGGTGTAGTGTTTCCTGCTTAAGCAGCGGGTTGGACTAGAAGACTTCCAAGGGCCCTTCCCACTCTGTTATTCTAAATTCTAAATTCATTTTCATCATCAGGAAATTTCTCCTTATTTCCAGGCTGGATCTCCTTCTGACAAGCTTCTACCCATTGCTTCTTGTACTATCTTCAAGTGCTATGGAGAATAAATTGACACCCTCTTTTCTGTAACAGCCCTTTGAGTATCGGAACACTGCTATGATGTCTCCCCTAAGCCTTCTCTTTGTTAGGCTAAACATATCTAGTTCCTTTAGCCGTTCATCTTATTTTCAATGTTAACATATTTTGCTTTATTCTGTAATTGTAAATCGGGTTTGAGTGTTCTTCTCCTTTAATTATAATATTTAGTTCCCTCTAGTTTCCAGTTTTTAAGGCCTTATCCTATTATGATTTTTGGAAAATTCAAAACAAAAGGATTTCTCCATGGAAAGGATTCTCTATAATTAATTCCAAAATCTTATTTCAAATGTATCTGGCCATCAATCTGTTTGTAAAGTTTTAATCACCCGCTTGCTGTTTATTCCAGAAAAAGTGTTTAAAGTTCTTAAACGTCGTTAAAACTCCTTTCGCTAAGGATTGAAGGAAGCTCAGCCAGTGCTGTAAAATTTGTTGATCCAAAGATTACTAATAGCTGAAAAGCAGTTAATAAGCAATTTCTGAAAGTGATTAGAAAAGGAAGTATGCAAACCTAGTGTCCTTTTAAAGGCACTGCTGGCGGTTTGAACAAGATGGCTATACCCTAATCTTCCAGAAATCTAAACCCTCTCAGAGACTGCTACTTTGCCATCTCCTCGTGACAAGCAGTTGTCTGGAACATTTGTGGCAATCTTTAGTCTTCTCCTTGTCTGGAAATAAATTCTGAAAAGCCGGTCTACTTGCTAGGCCTTCATTCTGCCATGGTCATCAGCTCCACCTTTCATGGAACCATCTTCGGTCTGCCATTTCTTCCCCGGAAGTTTAATACTGCAGTTAAAAGTACTTTTAATGCACTGAAATACAAAAATGCAAAACAGCTGCAGGAGAAACAACAGCAATAAAAGCCTTTAAAATTTTGCAAACCTTGGATAAACAGAAGCCACCACAGATTTGGAAAACTTGCTCAATTTTTTAATGCTAATTCGTTGTTTTTCATTTATGGGATAATCATACCAATTTTCAAATATGTACATAATATTCTTTTCTGCAGCAAGAAATTAATCATTCTCACCATTTGCTAATATGGCTTCAGCAAATCTCCCTTGAAAATTTCTCTCACATAAATGTAATTCAGTTCAAATTCAATACTATTGGGGGTGGGTATAGTCAGGTGTGGGCTGCTATGGGTTTTCACGGGTTCGGGAGAACCTGTAGCAAATGTTATGGCCAGTTGAGAGAACCTCCAAATCCTACCCCTGGCTGGCCCCACCCACCTGCCTCTCCCCTCCCCTCCCAGGAGTCTCCACGCAGCCCATTTTGGATGCAAGGTAAATGCAGAGGCTTGGGGAGGGGGAAAATGAGCCTCCCTAAAGTTCTGGAAGGCCAGAAACGAGCCTATTTCCAGCCTCCGGAGCCTGGGGGGAGTAGTTTTCACCGTCCCAGAGGCTCAGCAAAAGTCTCCGGAGCCTGGGGAAGGCGAAAATGTCCCCCCCCCTTACCATGGTGCAGAAGGTCAACTAGGCCATGCCCACCATGGCCACACCCACCAGCAACCAGGCAGAAAACCCATTGTTGAAATTTTTTAAGCCCACCCCTAGGTATAGTGACTACTTTATTTTATTTTTTACAAATCCAATGAAGGGGAGCCTATTACCTTTATGGATAATTGGTTCCAGTGTCAATCTTTCTTTATTCTTATAGATTTGTCTAAATATTCTATTGCAATCTTTCTCTAATGTAAAACTGTGGTTTTGGGTCCTGAACCCTAGAGCAAGAAAGCAGGCCTTCTTTTGGGAGACGTCCATCTGAACCTTCTCAGTTGCCCTTTCTCAAACCTAGAAATAAAGTAAATATATCGCCAGCTTTCAAACCATTCTCAGGCTAAGTTTCTACTCCACTGATCGCCATGATTGCCCTTCTTTGAATTTGTCTGCATTTCTCAGAATCCTTCAGCTGTGGTGCCCAAAATTGGACATAGAACTTGAAGTGGGTTATGTTAAAAGCAGAATAAACTACAACAGTTAAGTCTAGGTATTTAGAAATTTAAAAATTGTACTTCTGTTGATATAGCCAAGAAATGAAATAAGATTATCTCTTGACAGTTCAGGACTTGGAGTATCCCACTTGGAAAAATATATAATCACAAACAAATGAGCTTAAAAGATTGTAGCTTTAAAAAAACCGTAGCAATGTTAACATTGAAAAGGTGTTTTTAGTAAAACCACCCAGAACTGATGAGGTGTTAATATATAATTTAAATCATTCCTGACAGCTTTTTTTCCTAAATACTTCCAATGGAAATTCCACAGTTTCACTGGGCAAACAATAAACATGAACTTTCACTCGTAATGGAAAATGAATGTAATGCGATGATCATTCAATGTTTAATTATAAATGATCTTTTTAAATGTTGTGTCTTCCAGAAAGAAGCTGCTTCTTACAGCTATCTCAGCTTCATTTTGCATTTACACATGAAGACCAATGTACCATACTCCCAGTTCTTTCCTGTCCCATATTTGTCAAATTTAAGGGACAGAGAAGATGCCCTCCTTTATTTATTGTGCCTGTCATATGCATCAGAGCATGTCAAGGTAAACACCTTGTTTCTGATGCTCAGAGTAAAAAAGGAAAGTTATGCCAAACAGGAGGTGAAAGCCATCCCTGTTTTGAAAAACAGCATTTTACACATGGCAGGCCCTGCCATGTTAAAGACCAGCTTTCTTCTATTTCAAAAGGTGACTATTTTGCTAATAAAAGAAAGTAGTGTAATGAAGTGGAACTCTATATTCACGATACCTATGTCACAGGCTAGCTTTGTTCAATGTCTTCTTGAGACAGTCCACAAGAATGACAGGCATATGGAGACATGTTTTCACAACAAACCCAAACTGGTTTTCAGTTGGCTTCATTATTGCTTCCAGAAATACCACAAGTATCTTATATTTTCCAAACATCATTCTCCAGCTTTATAACCTCAAGGCAACTAATAATAAGGGAAAGCAATAAGATGCATAACAACAACTGTAATGATGCTATTGTCAGGCTTGGAAGCCATCTTTTACAGTAGGCCTCAAGCCTGCCACATATTCAAACATATTCTACTCTGGGAAACTGGGAGGGGAGATTGTATGGAAAGATGTATAGCCATCAGTGACGTGCAGTCAGGGGAGGCAGGGGACGCAGAGCCTCACCACTGTCATCATGAAAATAAAAAAAAATTAAAAGGAAAAAGGCTGAGGTAGTTGCTGCCAGAGTCACAGTGGATGACTCTGCTTAGTGCTTAACTGTTTAAAAAAGCCTCTCAAAAAGTGCCCTCTACAGGAGCAGGTGGGAGAACCACGTGCCTCATTTAGTCTGACTTTACGATCACTCGAGCAAAATTAAGCAAGGGTTAAAAGCCAAAAAATTCCTTATGTAGATGAGGCACGTGGTTCTCTTGCCTCCTCCTGTAGAGGGCGTTTTTTAGAGGCTTTTTTAAACAGTTAAGCAGAGTCATCCATTGGGGACTCTGGCAGCAGCTACCCAGCCTGACCTCCACAGCTCTTGCCTTTTTCCTTTTATATTTTTACATTTTCATCATGGCAGACAAGAGCAGAGTTGAAATCCTTTGTGAAACAGCTGGAAAAGATATGTGGGTCAGAGGGAGGGGGAGGAATTCAAAATTAATGTAATTTGTAAGTAATTGTAAGTAATTTGTGTGTGTGTGTGTGTGTGTGTGTGTGTGTGTGCTTTTCTTCACTCAGAGGGAGAGGCAGGGAAGGCAGCCCGCCAGCTTTCTTTCTCTGTGTCGGGGAAGCCCGCCAGCAGAGGCGGGTCTTTTACCCGCCTCTGCTGGCGGGCTGGCACTTTCTTTCTTGAAAGCGGCTTTTGGCCACTCCGGCGCTTTTGCTTGCTGTCAAGAAAGAGGCTTTTGGCCACTCCAGCGCTATGTCTGACATAGAGGTGGGATGCATCCAAAAGCCAAAAGCCACTGTCAAGAAAGAGGCTTTTGGCCGCTCCGGCGCTATGTCCAACATAGAGGCGGAACACGTCCCGCCTCTATGTCGGACATAGCGCCGGAGTGGCCAAAAGCCTCTTTCTTTCTTTTTGCCTCACCAGCCATAAACCTCACTGCACGTCACTGGTAGCCATAATAACATTCTTTCACAGAGGGACAAGGCTGTTTTGTCCCTGCACCTGACTGACATGGATGGGAGGAATCTTCCTTCGTGACAGTGGCTGATTGGGCATGTGATGGACATGTGGGTGCTGGGGCAGGGTCTTGAACTTTCAACTGGGTGGGGAAAACCTGGAAGCTTTCAGATTCAGGTTTTCCCAGATGTGCCAACATGACTCTCTTAATAAATTGGAACTTTGAGGAAACTCAAGCCTCAAACTTTTATTTTTTTTGGAGAATGACATGGAAACCTGACAGCTATGAATTCCAACATATACACAGCACCACTAGAAACCAATCCTTCCTGTGACTGAATTATGGATTTAAAATATTGGGTTGGGGCAAAATGAGATTGTGATCTATCTCAATCAGTGCAATCTATGGGGACCAAGGATTTATCATCTGGCCAAGCAGTAGTGGTAGAGGAGACAATATGGTCACTAAGTGGATTTTGATCTTTTGACACTAGAGAGCTGGACAGATAGATAATAATGCCACTTGTTATGAAAGACTTTTAGTATGATGGTATCACAGAAATATTATAGTCCTGATATTGTCATTTTCTTTTTTCCACATAATATCTAGGAATGCAAAGGGAGTAAAGAATAAACCTTAGCGGGGAAAAGAAAAGAAAAAAGAACATTTTTTCTACCCTAATTTTAAAGATGTCATATTTTTGCCAAAACATCTGTCTTCAGGGCACAAACCCCTGGATAGTCACTTTAAAAATTGCATTGTATTGTATCATCAATACTAACCAGGAATCAGAATGGCAGTACAGGTAGTCCTCAACTTACAACCACAATTGAACCTAAAATTTCCATTGTTAAGTGAGAGATTTGTTAAGTGAGTTTTGCCCTATTTTATCATTTTTTCTTGCCACAGTTGTTAAGTGAATCACTGCAGTTGATAAGTTAGTAAGCCAGTTGTTAAGTGACTCTGGCTTCTCCATTGACTTTGTTTATGAGAAGGTCTCAAAAGTTGATCACATGACCTTGGGGCACAGCGATGGTCATAAATGTGAACTAGTTGCCAAGCATCTGAATTTTGATCACATGATCTGGGGATCTTGCAATGGTTGTAACTGTGAAAAATGGTCACAACTCACATTTTTCAGTGACATTGTAACTTTGAACAGTCACTAAACAAACTGTTTTAAGTCAAGAACTATATGTAGTTATCTACTTTACTACTTGTGGTTTTACATTGGATAGACAATGCATAAATGAATTATAATGCTATATTGACACAAACCAATATTATAGGATTTTTAGAAGAGGTAACTATAGTGCAATAATAATATTGTTCATATTAAGCAAATATTTCATATTATAGCAAAAATCATATTTCATCATCTCCTGTCCCTCCCCACCCCCCAAAAGTCTAGTTATTGAATAGTCGTATTACTGTAATACTCGATGTTTGTAGACAAAAAAAACTTCCTAAGAATTTATTATAAATTTCCATTTTTCAAGACTGATGGAATTATCCTGATAGCTGCTTATCCTGTCTGGTTTCTGAGCAAAAAAGCTTTAGGCGGATCACTGCAGGCCAATAGTAACCTTAAAGGAAATCTGTATTTGAATGTGCTTCATTGTTTTCTGCAGAAATGAAGTCAAGTGCAAAACATCTGACAAAGGAGATTTTCATCTGTATAATTACTGGTATGAATGTTAGCTATAACAAATGCATTTAGTTCGTAAAAAATATTTTTAATAGCTAGTAACATTTTAAAAATGGACTGCACACAGTACTTTTTTGTCTCAAGTTTTTAGTTTTTTCATTGGTTTAAGGAAACCATCTTTCAGATTATATTCTTGCAGCTCTATCTGTAGCATCCTCCCATAAAGACTTATCTCTACTGTTAAAAAGCAGGAATGTTAGTCTTAAATTTCTGGAGAGCAGATACAGCTGAACATTAGGAGGCAATTTCTCAAAGAAAACATTTAACTGCTGTGAATAAAGCCATAATAGCTAAAGGTACCAAATGCAATAATTCAGTCTGCGTACCCGCACCTCTAAATTTTCATTATGTGCAGCACATGAACTTCCCTTTTTCATTCTCAGATCTTTTAAAATCCTTGCAAATTGAAAGTTTATTGGTTCTGAAAGCCATTGCAGTGCTTCAAACAGCCACAGAGCCTGCCACTTTCTTGTTCTGGTCTGAAATGTCCTACATAAATCAACTGAACAAAATGATAATTCCTGTTACTTGCAGCTCAGTTGGAAGAATCCACAAATACTTTCATTTTTTTAAAAAAAACCTTACACATAGACACTTTAGCTTCTTGAAATAGAATTTATGGTCAGATGATGGTTTATTTAGCAAGCCTAACAAACATTAAAAATAATAGCAATGAATAACAGACATGAATAGAGAATCCTCAAGAGATGTGGTATGAAATGATATGTCTTGTCTTCTTTGTCTTGTGACAAGACAAAGGTATTGTTTAGTGAAAAGACAGAAAACTAAGTACTTGTATTTATAGCCGTGTTTTAAGTTTTCCTCTGGAAGTAAATAATGTTTCAAGATGAATCATGATTAAAAGACAAGCTCATTTTGTGGTTGCATATCAATGAACAACTAGGTTGTTCATAGATGCTTAAGTTCATCACTATTTATGATTCTTTTATTTGCACCATAACCATGCAAATTACTGTTACACTTCTCCACATTAAAAAAAATACTACTGAAGGTTGCATGTGTTAGCTAAAGAAACATAGAGAGCCCCACACCTGGACATTTCTTGTAATATCCTTCCCCCTCTTCATACCTTTGAAATCTTCTCAAAAATACTCAGGTCTTCCACTGCTTCCCATCACCATGTGACCTGTTGGAATAGCCTTCAAAAGAAATGATCTCCTCTCAGTTTAAGGAGGAGATTGTGTTTGCTGTAGTTGACCTCCCACTGCTAGGCCCAAGTCACTTGGGGGAAATTATTTCAAACTTTCTTAGTTCTTGTACCTGAAGTGGGGAGGACTGGCATATTTTTAAAGTTTATTATAAAATATTTATGAGAGGAAATGGGGTTGGGCATTCCTGTTGCTAATAGAAAGTAAGAACGCGATGTTCCTTTTGCCCCTGGAACATGTCAATATGGATAGTTATTCAATAGAAGACCCACATACCTCATGCGTTTGCATCTGAAAGGAGATGCTAGAGGAATGTAAACTTTTATTTGGAACAAGCCCTCAGGTGAACTATTTACCATACACCACAGAAGGAAATTCCAGCATAACCTCCAAAAATTATACTGGCGAGGAAAATTATGAATAGAAAGTTTGTATGCAGTAATGAACATGAAGCAGATACATTGCTTGAGATACGGTGACGGCACGCAAAACTGAAAACAAATCTTGGAACACATTGTATTTTTCAGAAGATACAGAAAGGACACAAGCAAACATTTTCTTTCTTCATTTTCTTTCCTACATTTTTCATGACTGACTGAAAGGGAAGAGAAAGAAGTGATTATATTAACTGGATCGTTTATTTTTCAAGCCTTTCAGAGTGTAGCGGATAATATTAGGAGGATAAATTCAACTTTGTTTTGCATGTTGATATATTTGTATGCTCATAGAAACAATGCATAAATTTTTTCCTTTAGACCTTTAATTTTTGAATTGTATTGCTGTCATGATGTTATTCATGCCTTCACTTGAGGAATGGATAATTAATTTAAATGTATCTGTCATTTCTCTATTATGCACAGAGTTCAGTATATGTCAGGTGCATCTTCATTTAATAATCAGGAAAGAAACCACTCAACTCCATGCCTCAGAATTAAGTGTACTTTTACTAATTACAAATGAATAGAAGCAAAGCAAAGCTAAGTCTGAGTAAAAAGGTGCAAAAGCAATAGATATCATGTATGATTCAATCCCCTCCCCTGGCACCCCAGTTCATAGTCCAATAATAATTCACCCAACCGTCAGGTGGGAGATGTCTTCAAAAAGCATCATCATCAGGTTGGAATGCTGGACAGTTGGCCTTGGCGGGAAACCCCCTTCTTCCACATGCGCAGTGAGATGGTCAGAACATCTCCTAATAACAATCCTCCAGTACATAATGATTCCCCTCCCAAATACCATACCCCCCTCCCCGTTTCAATGGCAGCCGAAAAACAGCAGTGAAGTAGAGGCTGACATCCGGCCCTCCTCCAGAAAAGGACGGTCACACCTGCAGAAACGAAAGAACACAAACAAACCAACGAATGACATGACATAGAAGAGAAAAAGGGGAAGGGGAGAAATTAGCAATCCACATAGATATCAGGGTTTGTTGGGGTAAGTAGAGTAGAACTTGTGGAGCAGACGAGGAGCTCGCACATGGGACTTGTCAACCCATTCAGTGTGCAATGGGGGAAAATGTTTCCAAGCTACAAGATACTGAATACGGTTTCTCTGTTTACGAGAGTCCAAAATTTCTTGGACTTCAAAATGCTGCTCACCCTCAATCAAAAGCGGGGCGGGTGGAGGCGGAAGAGGAGTCAACGGAGAAGTATGTTCCGGTTTCAGGAGATTAACATGAAAACAGAATAAACCTGGTTGAGATGCTTAGGTAATTGGACACAGACGGAAACAGGGTTGATGATCTTGACAATTGGAAAAGGGCCAACATATTTCGGACCCAATTTCTTAGACTTTTGAGTTGTCTGAAGAAACTTAGTGGATAAAGAAACCCGATCACCAACTTTATAGTCATGAGGTTTACACCTCTTCCTATCTGCCTGTTTCTTGTGCGCGCAGTGTGCAGCATCCAGCGCCCGGTGCGTCAAAGGCCACATCTCCTGAAGGCGATCACTCCACTCAGAGAGGGAGGACACTTGTGGTTTCTCGCAAGGAATCTCTGGGATGGGCACAAAATCTTGTCCATAAACAACACGGAAAGGGGTAAAGCCCGTGCTACTGTGCACGGAATTGTTCTATGCTACCTCAGCATGAGGCAACAATTCCACCCAATCATCTTGCTGGTAGTTGATGAAACAATGAAGATATTGTTCCAGCACAGAATTAGTCCTCTCGCAGGCCCCATTAGTCTGAGGATGGTGGGAGGAGCTTAAGCCTTGGGCGGAGCCAATCAGTTTCAGGAATTATTTCCAAAATAGCGAGGTAAATTGGACACCCCTATCCGAAATGATGCGGTCCGGCACCCCATGCAAGCGATAGATATGTGAGATGAACATCTTAGCCAGAGATTTGGTGGATGGGATCTTGGATCAAGGAATAAAATGAACTTGCTTGGAGAATAAGTCAGTAACAACCCAGATCACTGTATTTCCCTGACTCTCCTGAAGTTCAACAATGAAATCCATAGACATCTTCTTCCACGGGGCCTCCGGGTGGGCCACAGCCTGGAGCAATCCCTGGGGTTTTCCCAGAGGGCGTTTAGCAGCAGCACAAGTGGGACAACTAGCCACATAAGATTCAATGTCTTTTTTCAATGAAGGCCACCAAAATTGTCTCTTAACGAGATGCAAGGTTTTGACAAAATGTCCAGCCATGCGAGAGTCATGAGCCTGTTGGAGGACCGTGGATCTAATGGATGCAGGCACGTATAATGTAGCACCAATCCAAGCCAGTCCATCTTTCATGGTGCACTTGTTCATATGTTGCTGGAACCACTCATCAGTCATAAGAGCCCCCTTGAGTTCAGAGGCAAAGTCCTGTGTGACCTCTAACTTAGAGGTCATCTGACTCCTAGTGACAACAGGAGCAGCCAGACTTCTCATGGGCACGACTGGCTGGACAACACTAAGCTTTGAGCTGTTGTACTGCGGAAGTCTGGACAAAGCATCAGCCATAAAATTCTTCCCTCCCGGAATGTATTTCAAAGTAAAATTGAACCTATTGAAATGTTGTGCCCAGTGCATCTGTTTGGGAGAGAGTTTCCTGGGGTTTTTTAAAGCCTCTAAGTTCTTGTGGTCAGTCCACACTTCAAAAGGGTGTTTTGCGCCCTTTAGAAAGTGACGCTAGGTCATCAAAGCCCAACGAACAGCAAAAGCTTCTTTCTCCCAGATAGCCCAACGTCTCTCAGTGTCGGTTAGCTTACGCGAGGTGTAAGTGCAGGGTTGCAACTTCCCTTGAGCAGAACTGCCCCCACTGCCACATCACTAGCGTCATCCTGGACGAAAAAAGTTGCATCCATGTCTGGGTGTTTTAGGACCGGTTCCTCTGCAAACAGGCGTTTCAGCTTCTCGAAAGCAGCCTGACACTCCATTGTCCCTTAGTTCTGCTGCACGGAGTTTATTCAGAACTGTGCGGACAAGCTTCACATGTTCTTCATGTGTTTCCGTGTAAATAAGGATATCGTCTAGATAGACCATCATGCCTTTATAAAGATGGTCATGCAAAACATTAATTAACTGCATGAATACCGCTGGTGCCCCCTGAAGGCCAAACAGCATTACTCGAAATTGGAAACAACCAAGGGGGCAGTTGAATGCAGTCTTCCATTCATCCCCCTCCTTAATTCTGACCTGATAGTATGCTTCCCGCAGGTTCAATTTAGTGAAAAATCCTTCCCTTCCCCAGTTTTGCCAGCATGTCCTTCATCAATGGTAAAGGGTAGAGGTTTGGGGCAGAAATGCAGTTAAGATTTTTAAAATTAACACACAAACGAAAGGAGCCATCTTTTTTTTCTCTGAATAACACTGGGGCCACTACTTTGGGTCTCGCTGGTTCAATGAAGCCCCTTTCCAAGTTTTTATCAATGCATTTTCTCATTTTGTCCATCTCCCTAGGGGTCATTGAATAAATTTGGGGTTTCAGGAGCTTCACCCCAGGTAGAATATCAATGGTGCAATCTATGGCCCTATGAGGGGGCAACATATCAGAAGATTTTTCACTGAAAACATCTTTCAGGTCCCAATATTCCTTCGGAATCCTTTCCTCCCCCTCAATTCTTTCCTGTCCTCTGGCCGCTAGTTTAGGGACAGTTTCGTCAGGCTCTGGATCCTCCATCCTCCCCCCAGGGGGTGTGGCTGACCAAATTCATAACCACCCATCTCTTCAGTTAATGTGTGGGTTCCATTTCCGGAGCCAGGGGAGTCCTAAAATAATGGGCCGGTCCATTCCTGGTGCTACAATAAAAGTTATCATCTCTTGGTGGGTTCCCAGCCACATTTTGATGGGCTCTGTAGTAAAATGAGCAGGACTGCTCCCTGCAATAGAGCCATCTAATTGGCAAAATGCAATCGGGATTTTTAAAGTTTTCAGTTTCAAGCCCATTTTTTCAACTATACCTAGGCTTATAATGCAACGTGAGCAACCAGAGTCTAAAAGAGCCAGAATTTTCTCTTTAGAGGGCACTCTAAGTTCAACTGGGATAAGCATGGGCCCTGAGCGGGAACTTACCCAGTGGTGCGCGTCGTCTTAGTCACTGTCGTCAGACGAACTGGGGCTTCTGCTCCCTCCTTCCTCCGGTCCAAAGTGTCGAGAAATCTCCCCCCCCTCAAAACAGGTTCCTTTTTCTTGCTAGGAGGCTTCTCAGGCTTTTTCTCCCTTGGGGGGGGGCAGAGCAGTGTGGGTCATCTTGACTCGGCAATTCACGTTTTCCCCATGCTTCTCCAAGGAGTTTCATGGCTTGGGACATGATGAAATCTTCCTCTTCAGGTCCACGCCAGTCAGCAGCTGGTTTTCTGGCCCTCCACATCCTGACCCCAGTTACTGGTTCTTCAGGTTCCTCTTTCTGTCCCACTCCCCAAGTCCACCTGGGTCGAACAGTAGGTTCCTCCACTTGCAGGTCAGCCAACATTTCCATTAATGATGGTGCTGCAGCTGCTGCCAAATCTTCTTCTTAGTCACTGCCGTGTAAAGACATTGTTTTCTTTTTCATTGAATGCACCCCCCTCGGAAGTTGTTCGCTCCAGGTTGGGTGCGAGGTGAGACTTAGCTTAATGTCAGATGCATCTTCATTTAATAATCAGGAAAGAAACCACTCAACTCCATGCCTCAGAATTAAGTGTACTTTTACAAATTACAAACGAATAGAAGCAAAGCAAAGCTAAGTCTGAGTAAAAAGGCGTGAAAGCAATAGATATTATGTATGATTCAATCCCCTCCCCTGGCACCCCAGTTCATAGTCCAATAATAATTCTCCCAACCGTCAGGTGGGAGATGTCTTCAAAAAGCATCATCATCAGGTTGGAATGCTGGACAGTTGGCCTTGGCGGGAAACCCCCTTCTTCTACATGCGCAGTGAGATGGTCAGAAAACTCCTAATAACAATCCTCCAGTACATAATGATTCCCCTCCCAAATACCATGCCCCCCTCCCCGTTTCAATGGCAGCCGAAAAACAGCAGTGAAGCAGAGGCTGACAGTATATATCTGTTTAAAATATGTTGTAACATACTGTGTAGCAGTTAACATGTATATGTTACAACATGTATAATGTGCAGAAAATACATGTTAACAGACCATCTATATTGACAGATGTCTCTGTTACAGTTACTGTGCGTTGAATTATTTATATTCAATTATTTATTGAATGTACTGAATATATTCAATTATTTATTAAATAATTTCATGGGGAGGAAATCTACAATAATTGAGTTTAGCTGATGAGATATAATTTCATTCTCACTATTACAAGGAACATTCCCAGGAATAGATGTTGCATTATTGTTATTGTTATTATATACTTATTCATTAGACATGAAACTCAGTCAACTGAACATTTAAAAATGTATCACAAATATCATTGACTGGCCCTGACGGTTGATAAGGGTTGCTGCCAGCATCCTAGGAATCAACCAAGTATCTTTTAAAAATGTATGTTGTTCCGAGTAGCACAGTCTTTTGCAGCTCCACTGATGCTACAGAAGGAAGCTGCAACTTCTTGATGTATTATGCATTAAAGTGGGATTAACTCATCTGGCCACGTTTCCTGTTGGATCTATCTTGCAGGCAATTATGAGGAAGGGGGTCATCAATATGGGGGTCACAAGTCTGAAGTGATGTTTCTTTATAATAACAACATCTCTGTAAGTTAGAATTGCTATAGTGAGCAAGAGACAGTGACTCAAACGCACTAGGGAACTTCCTTGTTTAAAGTGGACTTGAACACACTGCTGTTCGATTCTCGTTCAGCACTGAACTGCTCTTGGCATTTTGAAAAAGCACAAACTCTCTTCTCTTTCCATAAGCAGGGTACCAACCACCTAAGGGTATTAGCAGCACATTTTAATAACACAGTTAAATAACACAATTTTACATGATTTTAGCAAACAAATATCTTTCTCTTCTATTTTTTTTTAATGTATCAAAATTACTAATGGGAAATAACAAGCAACAACAACAACAATAATAACTTCCAGGATGGAGAAAGGAGTAGTTCTGCTCAAGATATCAAAGCAACTTGGCAGGTTTTGAGGTTTTGATTGAGGAAGGTGGGTCTCCGCTTCAGACAGCAGGCAGTAAAGCTGACGTGAATGTAGTCTGTATGATTATATATTTTTATGGCTTGTTTCAAAAATTAAGACATTCTTTATTTATGATCACAGCGTTGTAATTTAACACAGATCCTTACAGCTTCCAGCCAAAAAGAAATTTTCTGACGCACTTTTTATTCACTCCCTTCTTTTCAAGGTACACATTGCAGAAGGTTGACAAAGAATATCTTTTGGTGTCTAGAACTCAGTGTTTGCTGAGAAAATTTGACATTCTGTTGTGAGCCATGTTCATATACAAATCCTGGGCCTTGGTTGAAAGGCATTGATAAACCATCTGAACTATTTCACTTGGCTTTGCAAGTGACGCACATGTATCACGCATAATATGAAAACACTGGACTTTAACTTGAGATGCTCTGGGTCAGTGAGCAGTTGCCTTTTCATTTAATGAATGAAGAAAGATAACACCAAGCTGAAAGAGTTCCTTATATATTGAGTTTTTAGGGGCATTTAGGCCCAGCTTCTTACTTTCACAGTGGCTATAATATCAAAAAGTGTGACACATGAATCAGGCCTTTTCAGCATGTTGGATGCTCTCCAAAATATATCTCTGATGTTTGTTAGTTACTTTATAGCATAGGTATAATATAATCTGCATATTTGGCCATATTTATAGCACAGGTATAATATTACCTGTATGTTTGAATATTATTTTATGCCAAGTTCATAAAAAAGAGATGTAACTCTATTTTGTTTGTTTGCCTTTTAGGGTATACTTAATTGAAATTGAGAGAACTGACACTTGCAAACACAGATGCAGTTTCCACTTTATATTTATTTCTTGGTCAATTGCATATCCTTCTCTGATATGTCAGAGGCCCAAACTTTGCCCTCTCTAGTTCTAATAACCAATAGGAAAAGGATTTGGAGGAAAATAACTCCTTTCAAGAGCTTCTTCGTTGTTGCATCTTGTTCTATGATCTTTTCAAAAAGGCCCTGGATTTTATTTCCATTCAATACTCTCATAGCAGAATATTCTTTGCACAAGTGTTTCCAATACACCCTTGCCAACCTGGTTCAAAGGGTTTCTTCTGAAAGCCATCTGAACAGCTCCTATGTTAAACCATAATTAGCAATAGCACTTGGACTTATAGCTTGTCTCATAGTGCTTTCCAGTCCTTTCTAAATGGATTACAGAGTCAGCATATTGCCCTCTCATTTTACCAGCCTTGGAAGGATGGAAGCTGAGTCAATCTTGAGCCAGTCAGGATTGAACTCCTGGAAATGGGAATACAGAGTCAGCCTGCAATACTGCATTTTAACCACTGTGCCACCACAGCTCTTTAGGCATGATGGTTCTCCTGAAGATGAAGGGAAATTTTCTAGAGTTTTAGATATCTGAGAAATTGGCAACATCACCATAGAATGCGATTATAAATCTGTGGATCTTAAGAATAACTTTTTATGATTGAAATGTAAGGTGAGGATGGTTGGAACAAATCTGTTGATACACAGGCTCACAATAAGTTTCTTGTGTTTTCAGCTCCCTACACTGCCAGGGCAAGGATAGTTATCATGAATAGGTCTAATATTTCCCTGTTCTTTCTGGAATCTGTTCCCCTTTGGAATTAACACTGCCAAACTGAGTGCCACCAAATTCCATTCCTTCTCTGGATTATAGTGACCCCCATTGAAGAGAGAATTCTGCCATGCCCAGAAGAGATTCTATGAGCTAATTCGCTACTATAGGTATTCTGGTTCTTGATTTTCCTTTTTATTTCCTAACTCCTCCTACTTTTTAAGATAGCAAAACAATCAGCATAAGAAAAGTTTTCCTCAATATTCTTTCCTTGGCTTTCATTAATTTCTGGAAAAAGGTTGTACAGAAGACATATCAAATAAAGAACCACAAAGGACAAGTTGTTTCTTTTCTGAAAGGGGACAGCTGACGTATTAGAGGTTACTGTGGGTTTACTTCTGGGACTGCTGTAGACCGTACCTTTTAGTTGGGTAATTACTGCTGTAAGAAGAACCAGGAGGTACTTCTACCCCTCCTTTTGGCAGTGCTTGAAAAAAATAATACTGGTAATGCTGGTGTGTGTGTGGGGGAGGATGTTTTCTGTGTAGACAACCACAACTCACTCTCCTAGCAATCAACATGAAGCCTTCAAGAGATGCTGTGAAAACCAGAAAGAGGCAGAGGTAAAAACAAAGGGTTTTCCTTCCCTAGCAATTCTGGAGGGATCCTGGGTAAATGGAGAGGGATTAGGGATATAAATAGGAATGATCTCCTAAAGATCTTGCACTCTCATTTTCTGCATTATTTTACTGTTTCTATCCTTCACCCCATTCCAAAAAGAGCCATCAAAATCCACCCAAGTTGATATTGGATACTTTCCCCTAGCCTTTATCGGCTTTGAAGAAAAGATATAGTGGTGTATAATAGATACACACAGATGATTATGCCAGGAGACTTATGGAAGAAAACAAAGTGTTCCAGCATTCCTCAGTATTGACCATGTAGCCTTGGATTGCTATGCTTCTACAACATCTGTGGGACCACCACATCCCCCTTGAATTGTACCTTAGATATGTAAGTAAGTGTTCCATAAATATTTTCTTAATTGAACGCAATAAAGGTGGAATATTTCCCATTCCTTCCTTTCCTGTGAAAGTTTCCTCTGAAAGTTTCTTCAGTGGGCCAGTGGACCCTGCTAAGAAGCATGAGAAGGAAGGTAGGGCTGCTGGGGAAGAAGAAAAGCCACTTGGATGTGAGTTGTTACTACCAGCAGTAATAACAAGACAAACAGTGCAGCTTAGGTATAATAGGGAGACAGAACTCCTATCCAAAAGGAGAAATAAGGTTTATTAAGAAAAATGAAAAATGTTTTTGCTTCCCTGCGGTTTTAGTTTTCAGAATTTTGAATTCTACCTCTATGTATATTCTTTGAATAATACCAAATTTTGGACATCTTCCTTAGTGCAAATTCAATTTCCTAAACTCTATTAGAATATTTAAACATCTTTAGCCAATTAGTCTATTTGAGATTCAAAATATAATAGATAGATACGTATCTCCTACCAGTATTACTGTTAGTTTGGAAACTCTGGTATATTATGTTTAGACAAATGTATATTTAATCCCTTTTCTCATGTTAAATTGATGCAATCTAGACCACAAATTAATAAACAATTTGTTTATAGAAGATTTGGATGAATCCTAGGAGCTTTATAGTGAATCAATTAGTGGATGATACAGATTATTTTTCTCATTTTCTGTATTAAAATATAAATATCACCTGTCACTTGCCATCCAGTGCTAGTTTCTGTCAGAAACTGATATAAAGAATCCATTTCAAGGCCCATATATCTAAATATATCTGTAAAACAACCAGTCATAAGTCAAGGGCTATTTGTAGGAATAACGCTTCATTAAAATAGTTGTTTTTAGATAAGCTCCCCGTTGGGAGAGCGAGTACGTTCAGCAAAGCGTTGTGAGAGTTGTGTTGGAGAACACACAAACCAGCATACAGAGACACTGCAGTTTAAATAGGATTTTACTTTCATGGAAATAGAGGTATCAGAGGCCATCAAACAGTCCAAGTCATACACGGATAAGACAGTCAGTCATCAATGTCTTTCAGTTAAGGGATAATCCAAATAACATAGTCCAGTATCATATAATTAGTTCAGTACGCAAAAGTTTGCTAGCAGTTGCAAAACTTACAATAGCTCACAGCACTTTCCAACAGCCAGCTTTCAAAACACACAGATCAGATCAGCCCAGCATCTAACGAACAGAGAGCTAACAGTCATTCTGGCTCCCTCTTATGGCCGATTGAGGAAAACAGCAACCCATCACATTTTACAGTATGATTTAAAGAAATAGGTATAGCATTGCTATATGATTTATATATTGCCAACCCAACTGTTAGAATTATATTCCTAACAGTTGTTTTGGAACCTAAAGTTATAATAAGGAAGAAATAATTATATTTATTCCTTTGACTTTGAGACAATGTTCAATGTTTTCACAGATATATTTTTTTCAACTATATCCTTTCTACATAGAAATTGCCAGTTGGACAACGGAAGTGGATTCTTCATGACACTCTTATGCAAAGAGGTTAGTTCTTCAATATTAACATTTTAAAGGAAAATTCATGATGCCAATTAACTTGTGGCTTGAATACTTGATGTTACTTGTGCCTTATGAACGCAGTGCCTGTAGATGTAGCAGATGCACGCAGATTACAATAAAATATAATGATCTTTTATTGAAACTATTATGTAAAACTTTTATATGTGTGTGAATGTGTGCGTGTGTGTGTGCGTGCATGCATGCATGTGTGTATGTACGAGAAGCACTAAAATTTGATTACTCTTATTGTCATGATGTTGTTGTTTCTTTTCTCTTTCTCTTTCGTTTGCTCCCTTCTATATTTATCTCTCTCTTCTATGTTCTGCTTTATTAAATAAATAAACTAAGGGAAAAAAAACCACTCTCTTTTTTTTATTTCCCTAGTGGTCAGTAGGGGAAAGTTGCACGCTCACTACTTCTGGAGCTGAATCTCCAAAGCAGCAAAATGTCCTTTGGGGGCAATAAGTGCATATTTGTCTTCTTGGCACAGCACAGAGGTTCAGGTTGGTATGAACGAGATTTACTATAACTGGAAGATGTACACCGAGATTTTCTGCTTTAGGAACTAGCCTTTTGCCATATGTTACTGAATCTCTTAAGCAGGAACTTCAGAGTCATTCTGTTGGTTCCTCTGGGGAGCTTAAATTACAGTAAATAATTGGACTTTTGCTGTCTTGTTCTTGCACAGCTTGGTATTTCTCTCACCTCTGAGTCTCGTGCCACCCATGGAGAGACATCTAACAGTGTAGCTATTGTGATGGATGAACAGAAAGCTGTGGTTTATGATGTCCTTTCCTTTGCCAACTCTGAAAAGAAACAGGAATACATCTGTGGGAGAGATGGTTTATTGTCCATATGTTTACCTATTCCAATTAACTACCCTTTTAAACACTATTTTAAGATAACCAGGACCATTAATTTTCTCAATGTTTCCTTAATAGGAGGTATCTGAAATGTAGCCCTTGTGTATTTTGAGGGGGTGGGTGGGTTCACAGTAATTTTTGCCTTTGGTTACAAAACAGCAACCCCAATATATGAAAAGAGTTTCTTTCTATAGTCCAATACATAAGCTCTGGGCAGCCTTGCTTTTGAATTGATCAGATGGCTCCTAATCCAACAAGAATGCATCAGAACATGTCTGAAAGTGTCAGAAAGGAGCTCTTTGCAAGACTATAAAAGATTCTTCTAAAATCTTTAATACCACAATAGATGTTGCCATATATCACAATATATCTTGCCATATGGGGATGTGGTGGCTCAGTGACTAAGATGCTGAGCTTGGTGGTTCAGTTCAGTTTGGTGGTTTGAATCATAAGTGCCGCGTAACAGGGTGAGCTCCCATTACTTGTCCCAGCTTCTGCCAAACTAGCAGTTCAAAAGCACATAAAAAATGCAAGTAGAAAAATAGGAACCAACTTTGGTGAAAAGGTAGCAGCGTTCTGTGCACCTTCGGTATTTAGTCATTCCGGCCACATGACCACGGAGACGTCTTCGGACTGCGCTGGCTCTTCAGCTTTAAAATGGAGAAGAGCACCGCCCCCTAGATTCAGGAATGACTAGCACATATGTGCAAGGGGAACCTTTACCTTTATATCTTGCCAACTGTATTCAGCTGTTTCTTTAATGCTGTAATACAGTTCTATGCTGTATTAAATTGTCTCATAGGCATGCAGAGGATATCTGAAAGTCCAATATTAATAATATAGCTGCCCATGTCATGCTCTGGGTAACACACACAATTAAAAGCTCAAAATCTTTGGGGGGCAACTCTTTTTCAGAAGGATTTCAAATCCAAACAGGCAGAAGCTGAAATCGTTTGGCAGGCAGCTCTTTTATCCATCCCCCAAGGACAAGAGTAAGTTGAAATCCATAGTAAGGTAAGGAAGATGGGGTGACTTGGAGGGTGAGGGGAGGGAGAGACCCTGGAAAGTCCGGTGCAATCTGGGCACAAGTGTCTCTCCACTCAAGAGCTAAAAAATCCTGCTTGGATTTCACCTCCTCAAGGACTGTCCTCCCCCCAATACACCGCTCTGCTCTGTTTAATAACCAGGACAATTCAGGGGTGAAATCCAGCAGATTCTGACAGGTTCTGGAGAACCAGTAGTGGAAATTTTGAGCAGTTCAGAGAACCGGCAAATACCACCTCTGGCTGGCCACAGAATGGGGAGGGAATGGGGATTTTGCAATATCCTTCCCCTGGAGTAGGGTGAGAATGTAGATTTTGCAGTATCCTTCCCCTGCCATGCCCACCAAGCCACACCCACAGAACTGGTAGTTAAAAAAAAGTTGTATTTCACCACAGGGACAATTGTGTAATGTTTGGAAGTGAGATTCCTGGGATTACAGTGATTGAGCAAAAGGGTCATGTGAACAGCTCACTTAACAACCATTTTATTCAGTAACCGAGATTCTGCTCCCAGTTGTAGTTGTAAGTTAAGGACTACCTGTAGGTTAAAATCTTCAGTTTCACAGCCCATTTATTCCAAGAAGACATGAAGGATATTATGATTTCTGAACTGATAGCTTATTGTTAGCTTTTAAAAAATTATTATATGTGTTTTCTGTAAAACAGAGTTATTGTCTTTTATTTTTAATGCTGAAACTACATTGATATGCTGTCCTGCCATTTCCGAGGTGAAAAGAAAATACATTGTTTTCCAGCCTGCTACTTCAACAATAATCCTTTTACCATGCTGGCAGCGAGGCTTGTAAAGTTGCTGCCTGCAAAGAAAGTGGGGCATCTTATTTTCAGCAGCAAGTGTCGAAACAGGAGTGTGCGCACATACACACAGAGGAGCGCTGGAAACTGGAAGAACAGCTGCCTGGCATGCATGTCCGGGAGTGTCAGAAACTGGAAGTTCCCTGGCACGCATGCGCATGCCAGGAAACTGAGCTTCCAGTTTCTGGTTTCTGCATGTGCTGGGGTGCCTGGAGAGATGAATCTGCATGCCACTTCCAGCACACATGCCATAGGTTTAGAGGGTCTATAACATGGCAATTGGAGTTGGGTTGACTAAATAGATCTTGCAGCATTGCCACACAAGCCCTGCTTCTATTATGCATGCATTGTGACATTGTATGTAGGTATGAATGGGACAGAGGCTGCAGCATGAACTCAAACACAAACTCCATTATTCTGATGAAAGCAACAAGATCCAGGCATAAATGGAACAAAGCAGGGACATGCAGTCACTAGAGGCAAGGGAGGCGGAGCCTCACCACTCTCCTCAGGAAAAGAAAAGAAATTTAAATATTTTTTTTAAATAATTAAAGCCAAGATAGTTGCTTCCAGATTCCTGGTCACAGTGGCTTGGTGTCTGCTTAGTGTTAACCAATGCAGGAGGCGAGAGAACTCGGGGCCTCTTTTCCATAAGGAATTTTTCGCCTTCTAAAAGTTAAGAAAGAGTTAAAAGGCAAAGAAGTTCAGACGGAAAAGAGGCACTAATTTTCCCGCCTCCTGATCTGGAAGCAGCCAATCATGTCTTCTTGAGCACGCTTACGTTGGGCGGGTTATTTCGGAGGGCGCGCTTCAGAGGAGAGAGGAGTGGGGGAGAAGGAGGAGGCTCGCTCTTCACCCCTCCCCAACCTTCCCAGGGTCCAGATTCCCTTCGCTGCAAGCCTTGCTGTCTCTTGCATCCCAAAGGTGGGTGGGTGTGGGAGTTTTGGTGGCCCCAATTCTTCTCTGGGGGGTGGGGGGTGTCTCCTGGGGCTGCTGGCTAGATAGACTCCCAAGGAGCGACTCCTTCCCTCCTAGTCTCCCTGTGGGTGGCTGGAAATGTCCACGCATTTCAGCCAGCCACAAAACGCTTAGCCGGGGGTTTCCTTACAAGAGCCAGGCTCTGCGCAGCGCCGGGAGGCCACGGAGAAGCTTCGCTCCGCTTCTCACTCAGCTTTTCCCCAGAGGCGATCCGAGACTTCAAGCGGCGGAGCTTGGAGAAGCAGCGGCCGCAGGCCAGGTCAGCGGGGCACTTTGCATCATGGGAGCCGCCAAGCGCCTTTGCTGCAGACCCGGGCTCTTGGTGGCTCCCGCGATGCAAATTCCCCCCCCCCCACCGCCGAGGCCACAAATTCCCCCCCCCACCGCTGAGGCTTCGCAAAAGGATGCCCAGCTGAGCCTCACCAGGCATAAACCTCACCGCACGTCACTGGAACAAAGCATGCATGGTTGAGGACATAGTATCTGAAGATTGTTACTGGAGTTCTAACATTCTTGTGATCTCAGACATTGCAAATTGCAAACACATTTACTAAGAAACAGGCCTGAGTAGAAGGAAACCATACTCACAAGTGGACTGTATGCTTCATTCAATTGGAAGTATTCAGTGCTGCTCTTGAGAAACCTAAGACCGATGCTAACTTTTTGCTCCATAATGGCATACTATGGATGCATCATCCTTTTCTTTTCCACTCTAGCTCTTTCCAGCAGTGTTGCAACAAACATAAATATGAGGAAACACACAAGACTGCTCTGAATGTTATTTACATCTATTCAGTTCCCACACCAAGCCAGTGATTTCTCCATCCGGCTGGAAAATGTGAAGGGCAAAAAGCAGCAAGCAGCTGGCCTCCAGCCCCATCCTTGAACTTCACCTCTCCATGTTTGCTGTCCATGGAGATGAAATGATGAAAAACAAAGCAAGCAAGCAGCTATGTGAGAGAACAGAATAACTCAGCTGCTCTGTAGGGTAGCCAAAAACTTAGAGAAACACAAGACTCTTGGATCCTCAGAGGGGATCCTCAGAGGGGATCCTCAGAGGGAGGTGGACAATTCCATGGGCTATGAAGAAGAATCCATTCTACAGGTCCAGTGCTAAGAAGTCATTCTTGTGACGTTTCTCAAAAACTGGTGTTGAGTCGACTAACCCAACTTCATGTGGGGATGTAGAAGTCTGCTACTGATTTCAACTCAGAATGTCCTTGGTGTGACAACTAAATCTATACAGTATATGTAATCAATAGTCAAGACTGAACAAGATAGTTTAATCATGCCAGAGAGGTTAAGTATAGGCAGTAGGATTTTCTATCGTTCTATCTGAAGAGCAAACCATGTACAAAGCTACCTTGTTTCCCCAAAAATAAGACAGGGTCTTACTTTCTTTTGACCTCCGAAATAAGCCGTTGGCCTTATATCCAGGGAGGTTTTATTATTTTTGAGGTGCAAAAGGCAGTGATTGTGGTCACCTCATGGCAGCTGGGGAGGGCTTATTTTAGCCCATGCGCTCAAAAGCTCGATTGGGCTTATTATCCGGGGAGATCTTATTTTTGGGAAAACAGGGTATCTTTTGTGAGAGAAAGACCCCTTCAGTTTGGTAAAGAGAATGAGTTAAGGCAGGATTTTTCAAACTATGTACTCTCCACAAGAACGTAGAAGCATTCTATGAGAGACTAAAGGGAGGGGGGGAAAGCTTCATGCGAATTGAAAGTGCAGGGTTAGTTCTCTCATGAAAAAGATATCATTCAGATCAGAGGTCCGAGTTCGGCAGCTTGAAAACATTTGAAAACCTTGGCCATCAGACAAAGATGTGGGGAGGAGCCGGGACCAGCTTATGTTTGTAAAACACAAACTCAGTAGCCTTTGGCACAGTGTTCAGATTGTGATGTTCTTTGGATCCTAACCATGCTGCAGAGCAAGGCAGAATGAAGAGGGATGCCCATCAAAGGGCTAGAAATTCACTGTACAAACATTTGAGGGCTCATGAAAAAGTTCAGGAAACATGGGGAGGGGGTAGTTCACCCCTTCGCCTTCCCTGGAGAATCAAAATATCACAGAATATGGATTCCATTCTGTGTGGTTCCTTCCAACAGAGCTTTCCTTTGTAGGTGTTTAGGGAGCGACTCACCACTGTGAAAGAAACACCGCTTTGAAAACGACCCTGCTTAGAGAGTTATTTATTCACTTTCATTTCAACTCATCTGCCTACAAAAATAACAACGATGGGAATGCATTCAGGTAGGGCGCTTGTGATTACAGCTGAGGTGGGTAGAATGTAGGCATTTTCGACTGATTTCAACATAATTTTATTATTTTTTAAATTTCTTACTCATGTGGGTGGCCTGTTCTCTGAACTATGGACTTCTAGTTGGGGGGGGGGGAGGGATATTCCAGGAGTTTTAATGGTCTTTCAAAAATAACTTTCAAGAATAAGATGCTTTTGGAAAGTATTCCTAATATGCTATAATTGCTGGTGGTGTGTCAAGATAGCATCAGAAAATGGTAGACTTATGAACAGTAGACTTCCTTGAAAGCAGTCCAAAAGGACTCTTTCCTGAACCATAACAAATAGGAGAAAGTTTTGTAGATTTTATGCAAGCCACACTAGAGTACCCATAGTACATCAAGGACTTACAAATATTTTACAAGCAGTATGAACCATGTCAATTGTGTATTAATAATATTACACCTCTGAATGACGTATCCTATTCATTACAGTTGTATTCATAGGATCTACTGCTTCAAGATCACATTAGCCAAAATTATACAATATGCACTAGTATGGATCCTAATCTGCCAATACCATTTTGCTGCATTAATCTTTATCAGCTGGATTCATTTCAGGCTGGATTCATTTCAGACTGGAGATTAGTCAAATATAGAATTCAAACTATTTATGCAGGTATGCAATCCATGGCAAAAATAGGAATGTCCCTAAAAGAAATGCCTTTTTCTTAATATCACAGAGGATGTGTTTTTTTTATACATGAGATAGAATTTTACATCAAATTGCAATTTTGTAAATCCCCAAATTTAAAGGCTGATCATTGAGAGTTGAAAAGTTGAACCCTAATATTCACTAACTCTATATACACTTATGTGAACTGAACTCAGTAGAACTTATACTGCTTAAGGAAATTTATTCATCTCTCAATGTTGAACAGTACCTTAAAATCGACAAAACACAACCTTATTTTGTTAAGGTCCATTTAGGGGCCTATATGTCAAGGACATCCTTGACAGTCGGCTGTTCAGTGGCTCGAATCCCTAGCGCTATATAACGGAATGAGCTCTCGTTACTTGTCAGCTTCTGTCAATGTAGCAGTTTGAAAGCATGTAAAATGCAAGTAGAAAAATAAGAACCACCTTTGGTGGGAAGGTAACAGCGTTCTGTGTGTCTTCGGCTACATGACCACAGAGACATCTTCAGACAGTGCTGGCTCTTCGGCTTTGAAATGGAGATGAGCACCGCCCCCTAGAGTCAGGAATGACTAGCACTTATGTGGGAGGGGGACCTTTATCTTTACTATGTCAATGACATCCTATTTTGCCATTTTCCTGCCCATTTTCAACAGCAGTACAACAGAATAGAAAGAAATTTTAGCTCCCCAAAGAAATGTTAAATGCATTGAGGATCAAAAACAAAGATTGCTGTGGGGATGATCCATCATCCTTTACTAACTCTGTAGGTCCAGACTCTGCTCAAGTATGTAGCCCTCAGATACCTTCCCATATAAAAATATCCAGCAGCCAGTATCATAGATAATATAGAAACACCTGGTGAACTCATATAGACCATGTTTGTCCACTGTTATCCGGCACTAAAATATCTCCTTACTAGGAAGTTTATTTTGCTGTGGTTCCTGCCTTGCTCATTAAGCTTGAGGAAGGAGATCTGATGTACATTATCATTGATGTGGTTTGCATGTATTTTTCCAGTGAGTTTTGCCAACCACTTTCATTCAGAAATGGCCTTAATTTGCATTCCTTTCGTTTTTGACCACAGTGATATTAAACATGAGTACAGGGCTGCTGTTAACGTACTGCCTATTAAAATCCACTGCCTACCACTCCTTCCAGCTATCTATCAACATATTATGTTGAAAAACCATTTTCATTATTTAAAACATCAAACCTTGTCCATTGTTTCATTCTGCATTCTCTGGAAATCCCTTTCACCAATAAATAGCAGTTATGAAACACACATTGCAAGATTACCCTGCTTTTCCATCCAAGATTAACCAGAGTATCTTTCAACAAAATCCTAACTATATAGAACAACATAATTGAGCTTTATGAGATCTAGTTATTCTAGGTCTTCATCAGCTCTCCAGTGTCTGTGTTATACTTATTCATTCTACTGGTTGTTTTATTTTTCCCTTCACTATTCTCTCTTTCCTTGCTGGTTTCCCACTTTTTCTGACAAGGAAAACCTAATGCACAGCTATGGAATAGGTAGTACATAGCTCAACAACAGCAACTGTAAGAGGGATCTAGGACTCCTAGCAGACAATCACTTAAATATGAGTCAGCCATTCACTACAGCTACCAAAAAAGTAAATGCAGTCCTAAGCTGCATCAACAGAGGGCTAGTATCAAGGTCATGTGGAGTGTTAGTACTGCTTTATAATGCCTTGGTAAGACCACACTTGCAATATTGCATGCAGTTTTGGTCACCACGATACAAAAAAAGGTGCTGAGCCTCTAGAAAAGGTGCAGAGAAGAACAACAAAGATGATTAGGGGGCTGACAGTTGCAGGACATGTCTAGTCTAATAAAGAGAAGGACATGTAGAGTCTTCCAATAGTTGAGGGGATGTCACAGAAAAGATGGGGTCAACCTATTCTCCAAAGCATCTGAGGACAGGACAAGAAGTACTGGATGGAAACTTATCAAGGGAGATCCAACCTAAAACTAAGGAGTAATTTCCTGACAGTGAGAACAATTAACTAATGGAACAGCTTGCCTCCTTGAGTTGTAGGTGTTCCATCACTGAAAATTTTCAAGAAGAGACTTGGTAGCCATGTGTCTGGAATGGCATAAGGCCATTCCACGTGAGCTGTCACCCCAGCTCGGCTCTACCATGCATGCACATGTGCCTCCTGTCAGCCAGCTGGTTTTCGGATCTCTGTCATGCATGTGTGGGGGTGGGGCACATGTGTGTGGGTCATGCATGCACGCACAGGGGGTGGGGAACTTGCGGGGGGTTACATGTGCATGTGTGGTGGTTGGGGGAACGTGGGGTGTGTGTGCATGTGCAGGGGGCAAGTCACACAGGGGGTCACATGCACATTACATTATGGGTGCGCATGTGCGCTTTCAGCATCTGACAACAAAAAGGTATAAGCCATCACTGGTATAAGGTCTCTTGCTTGAGCAGGAGGTTGGAGTAGAAGACTTCCAAGATACCTTCCAACTCTGTTATTATGTGTTCTCCTCAGTATTTCACGGGATTCCTAGCATGATATTTGCTTTTTCACAATAACCATCATGGCCCTGCATTCTCCATTCAGCCTAAGCAGATCTCAATTGTTCCTAAATATTGTCAACTTCAGTGTGCATTTAATCTGGTTTGATAATGAGATGGAACACAGTAACTTTTTCACTTGGGGAAGAGAAGGTTGGTGTGAACTTGCTCTTTTCCATTCCTAGACTTCTATAAAACTCAGTTCCTACTCTATTCCTTTAGAACTTTGGCATACTATGAAAGTTGGCATTGCCACTGTTATGATATGCATGTGCAAAGGTGAACTTTTGGGGGATTTTCCACTTGTTTAGAAGTGTCTAAATAACCAGATGGGATTAGCCAATACAATTACACTGTCGGAAATTCCTTGTGTGAAATTGACTAGATAAGCGTGCTTGTATGGGTCTTTTACCTGGGAACATAAATTAACGTGTTGTTGAGTGTCAGACCAGGACTTCACAGACTCTTAATAAAGCATAACTGTAATAAACCTGCATATCTAGCACTTTTCATTCTTAGATGAAGATTTGCCTCCTAATTTTGCCCCATGACTGCTCCTTCATTATTCTCTTTTGAAAAATCCTTCTACTGTATGTATTGTAAGATAGAAAATGAGTGACAAATATAGATGCCAATAATGGAGAATATTTGTAGTTCAGGTTTGAAATGAGGGGACTAACACTGATGATGTTACCTAGTTTGGGTAATGAAATGTATGCAAGAAAACAAGCTCAGAGAGCAGCAAGGACCCCTCCAACACAATGTTCTCATTATTTACTCCCTGATACTACTCCTAGATGCTAGTGCAAGTCATCAGAAAATTTTCTTTCCATAGATTTTTACAAACCAGGAAATGTGAACAGGTAGTATATCTGCAGGATGATGTAACAAGTGAGAAAGCAGCCTCTGCTTTGTAACAATTAAATTTTGTTGTTTGACATCAAAGAAATAAATTGTTTAGCAATGCACCCTGTGAATCATGTGGAAAAACAGAATATTTTATTTCTCTTTTTTTATAGAGAAACAAAGCTTTCATCACTGGAAGATGGGTTCAACACAAAATTAATCACAGCTTTCTGAAAGCCAATCTGTGAAAGTCTGTTGGACTTCTGCAGCAATGGATACCTTGCCAATGCTGGAATCAGCAAAGCCTGAAGATTTTCCAGTGGCAGTCATGGAAATGTTTACTTACATTCCAAACTGCTGCCACCTTTCACACAAATTGACACATCCAAGCGATTCTCTCTTGCGTTGTCCAGTGATTTGGGATGGAGACCATCTTGGAAACATTATGATATATCTTTCTTTCCAGAATAATATGTGAATAGCTTAAATTACTTTGCATACTGGAGTACCTATTGTTATACCTATATACAACTCTCAGGTTGCAGGCCTTGCTGCTTCTCCCCAAGTAAGGTCACTGAATGGAAGTTAGTCTGTTACGTATTTTCTGTTGTTGTTGAAAAAGCTGGGCATTTTGAAATTGAAAGCTCCTCTCTCTTTAATGTGTATTCAGCCTTAAATGTCCTACATATAAAAGGGAAGGCATTAAAAAAAAACCATACATAATTGAAAATTAGTACCAGAACTTAAAAATAATTCTGATTTCCTAAGAAGCAATTTTTTTAACAGCGTACAATTACACACTTGAATTGTTGGGCAGATGCATGGAGAAGACATGGTTTGAAAATGAGAAAAAAACTGTTTTCTTTCTCAACAGCATGTTGGAGCAAATTCAAAGCCATTTATGCTTCCTAACCACAAAGCTTTTTTATATTTTTTTAATATAAATGTTCTGTTTTGCACATGCAGATGTTGTCTACAAACTAGTTACATCCTAGTTATCAATTCAAGGCCAGGTGAATCCAACTTCCTGCTTGAAGAAACACATCCAGACAATAAAGCTGTGCAGTAGCAGCTAACTATGGACCTGTTTTAAGAAAATGGAAAGTCTGTGATAGGTCTGTTGCAGCCAGTGGGAAGATACTGAACTGCAATCATTTTAAAAATTGAATTAGAAATCGAAATGATTCAAACAAAACATGCAATCATACATTCTAAAATTAATTTTTTTAAAGTACAAGAATCACTTTTTGTTATAGATTTGATATACACTGATCACAAGTTGTCACCCAATTATCTGAACCAGCAGAGAGTTGCATAGTCTTATACATACAGCTGTTGTTTGTTTGGGTTTTCTTTTCATAATTGTCATATGTTTTGAATTTACAAAGAAGGAAAACATCCTCAGTTTCGCTAAATAGGAAGGCACAATCTTTCTATTTAGTAGTAATCACAATGACATTATTACTTTAAACAATAGGTTACTGTCAGCACACAATTATCAAGAATATTCCATATTGAGCATATTGAAGGTATTTTCTGAATAGACCATGTATATGCAGTCATAAGAGCAGGGATGGGTTGCTGCGGGTTCGCACAGGCTCGGGAGAACCTCTAGCTAAGAATCTGCTCAGTTAGGAAATCCCACCCCTGGCTGACCCCGCCCACCCTGCCCCTCCCCTTCCAGGAGTCCCCAAGCAGCCCATTTGGGATGCCAGGTAAGTACAGGGCCCACACAGAAGGCTCGGGAAGGGTGAAAAATGGGCTTCCCAGAAATTCCGGAGGGCCTCTGGAGCTGTGGGAGGCCATTTTTGCCCTCCCAGAGGCTCAAGGAAAGCCCTAGGAGCCTGGGGAGGGCAAAAACGCCCCCCCCCCTATGGTGCAGGAGGCCAACTAGGCCACACCCACCACAGACACGCCCACCCAGCAACCAGGCAGAGAACTAATTGCTTAAATTTTTGAAGCCCACTCCTGCATTGTTGAAGTAGATCAAAAAAACTAACATTGTTCTGAAGAATCAGAACAATTTCATTCATTCTTTCATTGATGGATTCATTCATTCATTCAATTTCTATAGGCACCTATCTTAGTCAGTGACTTTGGGAGGTTTACAATTCAAAAAACATATTACAATCAAAATACTGAAAACATTTTAAAGCAATAAAAAAGCAATAAACACAACCAAACTACACATGGCAGTTAGGATACAGTGCAGTTAGCAACACAACCAGGAAATGGGGCCCTTGCTATATCAATCACCCAAGGTTTGGGAACATAGCCAGGTTTTTAGGGCCTTTTAGGGCTAACAGAGTTTAGGCCATTCTGATCTCTGAAGAGTGTATGTTTAAGGTGACCAGATTTTCAGATTGGTAAAGAGGGACACCATTTACCGCGGGGGGGAGGGGGGGGCTTGATTAAAAATTTTATATTTTGTCAAAAGGTCACAAAAGGCGATTACATGACCCCCGGACACTGAAACCATCATAAATATGAATCTGTTGCCAAACATCAAAATTTTGATCACGTGACCATGAGGATGCTGCAACGGTCGCTAAGTGTGAAAATGGTCGCTAAGTGTGAAAAATGGTCATCAGTCACTTTTTTCAATGCCATTGTAACTTTGGTCACTATACCACCTTTCTTGCCACAGTTCTTAACTGAATCTTAAGTGAAGATGTTATATCTTAAGTGAATCTTAAGTCTTAAGTGAAGATGTTATACAGTAGAACCTCTGGTCACGAATGCTTCTGACCAAAATATTCACATTCTCCCCCCCCCCGCTGCTGATTTCCCCTTATGCACCATTTTTTTTGTAAGCGCCATACTGGACATACTCCTGGAGCCTCACATCCTCCATAAATTTACCACTGGGCCAAAGGTGAGTCCCTACATTTTGTGTTTGTAGGTTTATCAGTTTAAGAACACAGCATGGAAATGGAATCTCTTCTGTCTTAAAGCTCTAAGTTGGTTAAAACCAGCTACCTCCTTTCTCTTAATGTTTGAAGATTCTGCTGTCATGTATATGAATTTAGCCAGGCAGAGTTGTCTCCACTGTGCATCCTGCTCTAAAATCAACCGATGGAGCAAACTCACAAATGCATGGGAAATGTGAAGAACAGTTTCTGTTTTTCTCCCCAAACTTTTTGTTTTGTTTTGCTAGCTTCCCATAGAGAGCAATAGAGAATTATTTGAATGAGGACAAGAGACACTCAAGAATCAAGAAATGGGGAAAACAGAAAAAGGAGCCTGCTCCCAGCTAGCTAAGAGAGGAGAAGACCAGCCTGGTTTCTAACCTTTGTCCAGCAACCAAAGCCCCATGTGGTGCTCCCAAATAGCCTTTATTCAGAGCACCACCTCTCGATTCCCATCCTCTCCAGCGCAGCAATTTATTAGAAATGATGATGAGAGGAGCTGTAATCCAGCACATCTGGAGGGCACTGAGCAGGGAGCAGATGACCTGAAAAGGCATTTAGAGGCGGGGGAGGGAGGGGTTAGGTTAAAGAAGGGAAATGGGAAGGAAACCAAGGCTTTAGCCCCAAGTCAGTGGCTGATCAATCCACCAGGGTACATTCCTGGCGGAGGGAGCTTTGGATTAAGTTCGCTGAGGATGGTGGGCTACTTCCGATGTTTAAAACGCCCAGCCTCAAACTTGACCAGGCGACCACAACCCCCACCCCACCCCTCTCTCTCTCGTTCAAGAGTTCTCACTTGCGCCCTCCAGTCTGGCAACCTATCTTGCCCTACCTGGTGAACAGGACGACGCCGTGCTCCAGGGGGCTGTTGCTCACTTTCTGCCAGCTCTCCCGGATCAGCTTCTGATCCGCGCTGGAAAGTCCGTCGTGCTCCATTTTTCTCCCAGAGCGAAGTGCCAAAGGGGAGCAGCAGTGCCGTTTCGGGAGAAAGCTCCGCTCGCCGCTCAAAGGCTTGGGCTGCCCCTGGAGGAACAGGTGGCCCGGATCCGGATCCCCGAGCAAACAATAAACAAATCCACACGTGGGGCTCGACGGAGCTTTGAAAGCCGCTTTCTCGCCCAGAGCTTCCCTTCACATCTCTGGAACGGCTTGGCTCTTTCTTTTTTTTTTTTAGGGCGCCCCTCCGTTAGGAGGAGGAGGAGGAGAGGCTCCAACTCTGCCCAGAAAAGGAGCCCGAGCGCTCCAGGGAAACGCAGCAAGCCAGCACTTCAAAGTCATGCCGGCACTTTAGCGTGCCCCTCGGCCGCCATTCAGCGAAACATGTTTCGCTGAATGGCAGCCGAGTTCTAAACTGTCGGCATGACTTTGAAATGCTGGATTGCCTTCCGCGCGGACCGACATGGAAGGCAAGCGGCAAGCCAGCACTTCAAAGTCATGCCGGCACTTTAGCGTGCCCCTCGGCCGCCATTCAGCGAAACATGTTTCGCTGAATGGCGGCCGAGTTCTAAACTGACGGCATGACTTTGAAGTGCTGGATTGCCTTCCGCGCGGACCGACGTGGAAGGCAAGTGGCAAGCCAGCACTTCAAAGTCATGCAGGCACTTTAGCGTGCCCCTCGGCCGCCATTCAGCGAAACATGTTTCGCTGAATGGCGGCCAAGTTCTAAACTGATGGCATAACTTTGAAGTGCTGAATTGCCTTCCGTGCGGTCCAACGTGGAAGGCAAGCGGCAATCCAGCACTTCAAAGTCATGCCAGCACTTTAGCGTGCCGGCAGGCAGGGCTGGAGCGAGCGAGCGAGCGTGCTCTGTCTTGGTGGGTGCATGAGCGGAGCACTTTTCCAGAGTTCCTGTGCCTGGAGAGCTCCGTCTGCATATGAGCCCGGGATCTGCCGCTTGCGCTCCCTTGCTCCGCCCCGCCACCTGCCTTCCCTATCTAGGGGCTCCTCCAGCAGAAGTAGCAGAGTCGGGTTGAGCGCTGCTATGCCTTCCTCCGCGCTCTTCCCGCCCAGACTCCCAAAGCCTCCCAGCCCGCCCGGCCCAGGGCAAGTCAGCTGCAGTGCAGCGGGCGGCGATCCCACCACCATCCGCCTGCTCACTCGCCCCGCCTGTCACTTACTCTGAGTTCGGAGAAGAAGCGGCGGCCCCAGGTGGCTCTTTTCACGGAGGCTTTCCCACGGCTTATTCAGAAGTGGGGCTGGAAAGGCGAGCTCGCTCCCCCGCCCATCTGCCCGCTCACTCGCTACGCTACCCCACCCATGCGAGCAGCAGCGGATGGGCGGGGGAGCGAGTCAAAGAAGTCGCCAAAATTAAGTGGGATCTTTTGGGAATGGCCCGGGACACGGGAAAAATTATGAGAAGGCGCGCCTGTCCCACCAAATGCGGGACGTCTGGTCACCCTATGTATGTTCCACAGAGCAGGGGCCAGCTCTGTGCAACATTCTCTTCAGAGATCAGAATGGCCCAAACTCTATTCTAGTCCTCCCTCTCCACTTCTACTCCTTGTTAGCTGATACTCTTTGACTGATAGGATCTACAGCAAAGGTGATTGGTCTACAATCTAGTTTTAACCGTGCTTCATTTTCCTATTTTGAAGATTTAAGGCAATTGCTGTAACATAGGTCTTGGTCAAGGAATTAGCACCCTCAGAAAACTCCCAGAGAATTGCAGTTCACTTTATGCAAAGCCTACAGTCATCTCTATCATAAAAGGACTCTGCGGAGATTTCTCTCTTCCCAATAAATACTACTTTTGAGCAGACAAAAACACCTTTACTTCACAACTGTTCTATTTTCTGTAGTAGAAAAAAACAGCATATATCCATAATCACACAGGTACAAGAATATCTTTAAAAAACATTAAGGTCTCGAACTCACTAAGAAGTATCTCTTTGTGCTGCCTTTTGATTGCATTGTGGTTGCATTTTGTGCACGTGGCAACCACATTTGGGGCCATTTGCAGCATCCTTCTGTCACATGACTACAATTTACATTTTCTGACAGAAACTAGTGGTTACTTCTAGTTTCTGACAAAATGTCTATTCACTGCAGATTCACTTAAGGTCATCACAAAAAAGTCTTAAAGTCAGGTGGGTCATGTGATGACCAGCTTAACAACTGACACGAATTATGTAATTCTGGGCTTAATTATGGTTGAAAGTTGAGGACTACCTGTATTTAAACCCAATCTAATCCTTCTTCTCCATTAGAAAATGAGCATAGCAACATCTTTCACTACAAAAGATTTTGTAACAGTTCAGATCACATTAAAAATTACATTTCTTCATCCAATAGTATTTTTAACCTAATAATTTTTTAAGAAAACATTGTTACACTAATAATATGTGTTCACTTCCCAATTAATGTTTGGGTTTGAAGGAGCCTACAGTTGACAAGAAGCTGCAGAAATATGTTGTGGGGCAGACACTTGACCACAATCTATCAACAAACAGGAAGGAATTTGCTTACTAGGAAGAAAACTCATAGTTCCTGAGGAGAAGACCTATTTGTAGGGCATTGGACAGTCTATCAGAAGAGAATTGTCAACAATTTCCCACATCCTCTGTCTTTTCATTTTATTTGCTCCCATGTTTTAATTCTCTGCTGCTTTAAATGCATTCCAGTTTCATCAAGAGTTTATATTCCATGCTCTAACTTCTTATCCTATGGACCTGCTGCAGATTGCAAACTGGAATAGGTACCTGCCTTTTTGTTTTTGTCTGTGCCAGTTGGTATTCTGACTATAGCCAAAGAAGCAGTAATGGAAGGATGGTGCAACATGAGAAATTGTATTGGAGGTTTTCAAACTGTCATTCCACGAGCATTTAATGGATTCTGTGACAAACAAACAAACAAAAAAAACACAAGTTCAATTCAAACATAGCCATCCCTAGAGATTTTTCCCTTGATCAGAGGTTCTGAGGAATTTTAATAAGCAGGTTTTGTCCCCAGAAGAAACTCCCTGCAAATTAAAAAGTTTAAGAGAGCTATTTTGGTGTGGTGGTTAAGGCATCGAGCTAGAAACAAGGTAGTGACTTTTAGTCCCACCTTAGTCACAAATCCAGTTAGATGCCCTTGGGTCAATCATTCACTCCAAGCCCAAAGAAGGAGGCAATGGTAAACCACTTCTGAAGAATCTTGCCAAGGAAACTGCAGGGACTTGTCTCTGCAGTTTCTGAGAATTGTAAGTCTTTTCCAAAGAATGAAAGAAAAAGCCTATGTAGATAGATTCTTCTACTTATATACAATGCTACAAATAAATATAAATATAAAATTTATAACTTTTCTGTTTGTATAAATACCCAGCCATAGTAGTAGTATATTGCAGGACTTTAAAAATACATCAAGAAAAAACCTTTTAGAGATTTCTGTTGGATCAGAATGTACCCACAGCTAATCCATAGATTAATCCCTCCTTTATGTTACAGGTTTATGAGGGCCAATTGATTTAATTCCTAGAGGAAAGCAATTCTTCCCCCTGGGAAGAATTTACTCTAATTGTCTTTTGACTTTCTCTAGGTGAAACAGGTGCCTTCGGCAAATCAAGAATTTAAGCCCACACATGCAAAATTATGGGGTTATTTTCTAGAAACAAAAAGCAGTCTAGTCTACATATATTTCTATGCTGTTTTTAGTCTGTATGTGCTCAAAACATGCGCCCAATTTCTCTGAAGCTGAATCACCATCTTAGATGGCCCTACTAATTATCATTTCTTTCTTCTCATTCCCTCTTTTAAAACCCAAACTTTTTCTTTAGGCTAAACATGCATCTCTATCTTTTTAAATTTACCATTCTGTATTCCTAATAAAGTCTAAAAAAAAAGATCAAGGTTTTTCCTTGTTTGTATCCTGAAAGTCTCCCTCAAAACCTGCTACCCTGGGTCCAACATGGATTTGGTCTAGAAGGGATGAACAAAACATCTTGGCAGTGTATGCCAAAATATGTGCTTCCAGCAGATAAACCCAAGGCCCACTGATAGCAAATAACAGCTAAACCAGGCAACAGCAATACAGGGAACTAATGGGGGCATATTATTATTTTACTGACAATGGAAAAGGCATTATTTCATACTTCAAGGAGGAAGGCAATAATAAACACTGTGTTTTAACATGAAAATCATATGGATATATAATGTAAAGTGCAGGACAATGGGTCCCATATTTTAGAAAGCCCTCAATATGCATCTGAAAAGGAGCTGAGGATCTTTTGAAGTACTAATGATGTTTATGAATTATTGCTAGATTGAAGCCTTTAGGTCTAGGACATCTGGTTGATGTTGTTCCCATTCAGGAAAAGAAAATCCCAAACAGCAAAGACAGATTTACAAGTGAAACATCTGTAGAAGTAAAAGTTGGATGTTGAAAAAAAAAACAGATAGAAAGACAGTTGACACTCTTGAACTTTAGTGTTGGAGAAGTTTCTGGGAAGAGCATGGATATCCGAGAAAGCAAACAAATAGATCATAGAATAAATCAATCCACACTTGAGGCAAAAATGACCAGCCTCAAATTGTTATGGTTTGGAGACATTACGAATGTAATGGGGGGGGGGGGGGAGAACAAGAAGAGGAAGAAGCAGAAAGTAGATGATTCAATTATTACACCAATAAATGCATTGGAAGCAGAGATGGGTTCCTACTGGTTTGGCCTGGTTTGGCCAAACTGATAGTAACTTGGTGGCCTGGGTCACTGGAACTGGCAGCGCCCCATGCCTGCCACGGTCCCGAACTGGTTCTCCTACAGGGCCGCCATCTTGTTTTTCAGTTCTGCACATGGACAGAAGAATTTTTAGTGGAAATTTATTTTCATTTTTTAAAGTTTTGTGCATGTGCACACCTTTTTATTTACAAATGTGCTCGTGCACAAAGCAACATTTTTGAGGCACTGAACCAGCAGCCCACCCCTGATTGGAAGGGGACAGAGAAGGCCTATCTATGTGATTGCTAAGAGATGACTATGTGCTTAAACAAACTCAAGTATTTTTAGTATTAGATTTTGTAACATACAAAACATCATTTGAGGATTATATAACTTAAACGTGTTAATTATTTTTAAAAAGTTCTAAAAACAGGATCTTTTACTTCCAATTCCTTCTTTTTCTTCTTTCACATGTTTGTTTGAAATTTATGCCAGAGCCCTAGGATATTACTTTATTACTATACCTATACAGTTGCTTTTAAGTGGTCGTTCACATACTTTACAGTAGTAGTTCTTTTAGGCAGAAATAACTTGCAGACCGGAAAGGAAAAAAAGGGAAAACAAAACTAAACATCCATTTAAGGCAGAAGAGTTTATATCTGTATCTTCCTGAGGTTTCTTAAAAAATACAGTTGATTAAGGTTAACACCACAGCATTGTCACTGCTGCATATGTTGTAAAAGAGAAAAGTTACATCCAGCACACAAGTACAGTTATATAAAGTAAATTGAGCAATTATGTGGTAGTCATGATATATAACGCAGTGGATGGTGCCAAGGGAACAGAATCATAATGTAATATCTGCAGAGTAAATGCAGTGCAATGAAATTTGTCTCATTTCAGGCAAAACCTTGGCACATATGTTCTTTATTTGGATTTGGAAGAATTATATTGTTTTAAAACCACCTTCAATTCTTATTTTTTAAAAATTCTGACATTATTAAATCTGGCTGTTCTAAAGACTTTGGCAATTAATGGCATTCTCTTTGTATGTAACTCTAGTCATGAATTAAATTTTATTTAACTTTTAGAATAGGTTATGCAAGAAGTAGCTATTCAATTGAAAAGCATAGCTTAATTATTCTCTACAGGAGAAAATGCCAATTTGGTATAGGTAAGTGTTCTAGACATTGCAAGTTGAGACAGAAAATACAGCACGGTAGTGTTTCTTCCACAATATTAGGCAATAGTATGAACATATGTGAACAAACGTGTTACCTAATACGTCCATATAGACTGTACTACTTCAAACTGCAAATTTTATTTTCACACAAGAATTATGTAATCTAGATTTTCCAGTAAAAATCAAGCCTACATTCTTACATTCTCTTAGGACTTAGTAATATTCTTCAACATTGGGGTTGTAACAGAAAGAGAATAATTTTATCAAATAGTACAAGAAACATTCTAAGGAAGAACACTTTATTTTGACATTTTCTTCATGTATTAACAAAATATTATGACTTCATGGGGAAAAAAGACCCCACCAATAATCAAAATTAAATTTAGCATTAAAGCTTTCCAAATGACAGTGACAAAAATTATCAACATTTCTTCAGTTCTTTTACGATATTCCTTCAGATTTCTTCTTGATGCAGGAGGAGGTAAACAGGTGAACCCCCCAATAATTAATCAGGTTAGGTGATTCTAACAGGCTACATATTATCACTTTTAAAATGCTCATCCTGAAATTGATTGAAGTCCCATGCTCGTAATGATACCTTGGTCCAGTAGTGGGATTCAAAAATTTTTATTACCTGTTCTGTGGGCATGGCTTTGTGAGCATGGCGTGGCTTTGTGGGCATGGCTTTGGGGGCGTGGCAGGGGAAGGATACTGCAAAATCCCCATTCCCTCCCCACCCCACTAACCTGCTTTCCAGTTCCATTATCCTGTTCAGGGCAACAGAAGAAGATCAACTGGGAGTCAGCAGGGGCGCGGCCAGCCTATTTGCCGTTCTCCAAATTACTCAAAATTTCTACTACCGGTTCTCCAGAACTTGTCAGAATTGGCTGAATATCACCTCTGCTTTGGTTATAGCTGTCTCAGAAGGAGGCCTTATGCTAAAGCCTGATAATGATGATGCAATGAGATGTTGGGGATCATTATTATTTCTTCTGATATCACCATGTATTTATGATTGGTTATCCGGGGGCCAAATCAACCGTTAGTAGCATTCTGTCTTATCCTGAGGTCTGGTAAGGACAATGTTAATTGAAATCTCGTATCATTAACTCTGGCATAGATATGTTCATGTTATTCAAATATGCACTTAGCAGTATCAGTCAATAAAAAGTAGATTTTACAAAACTGCATATTTTTAGTAAATAAAGAAAGAACACAAAAGCACAGACATAAATTATGCAATTTTTATCCAAGTGAAGGAAGTTAATAACATTATGATCACTGATCAGTGCAAATATCGTTGCCAAAATGGTACCTTATGCTTATCCCATAGTACCACATTTGAGACTGAAGGCAGTCATTAATTTAATTGGTTGAAACCTCTTGGCCAGTTATGCTGCAAACTTTCAAAATTATTTCTTCCACCTAATTGTCTTCAGATTCAACACTGCCTTTCTGTGTTCAAATGTCAGCATACCATAAAATTGTTAAACTTCAGTGATATTTCCTGCAGAATTAATATTTTAAAACAGTTCCAGACTTGTTTTTCTGGGGGTCTATTTGATATTTGCAAATATAAATTGTCTGACTGGAAGTGACATGGTTTTTTAAAAATCTAGTGCTATTAATCTATCCAAAGTGAAACCATTTGAAGCTGTTTTTGTATCCAAAAAATAGCATTTACTTATAAAATATTTAATATAATAAAAACACTTTATATAATGATTGAATAGGAAGTTTACAATGGAGTTTAGAACTGACTTTAATGTATATGCTGACATTTGTAAATGGTTCAGAGAATGCAGTAAAATACTATGGAATGATATACAGGTAGTCCTCGACTTCCAACAGTTCATTTAGTGACCATTCAAAGTTACAACGGCCCTGAAAAAAAGTCTTATGACCACTTTTCACACTTACAACCATTCCAGCATCCCCATAGTAAGTGATCAAAATTCAGACACTTGGCAACTGACTCATATTTATGACTGTTGCTGTGTCCCAGGGTCATGTGATCCTATTTTATGACCTTCTGACAAGCAAAGCCAATGGGGAAGCCAAATTCATTTAACAACCGTGTTAATGACTTCAAAACTGCAGTGATTCACTTAACAACTGTGGCAAGAAAGGTCATAAAATGGGGCAAATTCACTTGACAACTGTCTCATTTAGCAAGAGAAATTTTGGGCTTGGTTGTGCTTGTAAGTTGAGGACTACCTGTATAAATCTAAGTGCTATTGCACTGCCCTGTTTTCCTGGATTTTCCTGGAATGTTTTATTCCATGAATAGATTAATTTGTTGTTATGAGTAAGTGCAATTGAATTAGTTTTCCTAATTACGGCTGAAAAGATTGCGCTGTTAACTAGAGCATACAAAACATTTGCTAGACCAATTCTCAAATACAGCTTATCTGTCTGGAACCCATATCGGCATATCGACATTAATACAATTGAGCGAGTCCAGAGATATTTCATGCAAAATGTTCCACTCCTCTGCTTGCAGCGGAATACCTTATGCCATCAGGCTTGAAATTTTGGGCTTAGAACTACGCTGCCTTCGGTCTGACCTAAGCATAGTACACAAAATCATCCGCTACAATGTCCTACCTATCAATGACTACTTCGGCTTCAACTGCAACAATACACAAGCACACAATAGATACAAATGTAAGGTAAACCATTCCAAACTCAATTGCAGAAAATGCGACTTCAGTAACAGAGTGGTCAATGCCTAGAATGCACTACCTGATTCTGTGGTTTCATCCCAAACCCTCATAACTTTAACCTTGGACTGTCTACTGTTAACCTCATCCCGTTCCTAAGAGGTCTAAAGGGGCGTGCATAAGCACACCAACGTGTCTAATGTCCCTTGTCCTACTGTCCCCCATTTATTTGTATCCATTTCCTGTATTGATAATCATGTTTCTACTTATTTCTGTTACCTTATACATGCTTGACAAATTAAACAAACAAACAAACAAACAAACAAACAAAGGAGTAAATTAGACACAAGTAGGCCAGCTCTCCACACCTAACTACTATACAACCTTGCAAGGCCCTAGAGCTTCACCAAAAATGCTCTCTTAATGTTTAAAATGTTTTAATGTGAAATGAAGGGGAGAAGTGACTGAATTCCTAGAATTCAGGCACTTCCAATGGTGGCATTCAGCCAGTTCACACCTATTCGGGAGAATCAGTTGTTACATTTCTAAGCAGTTCAGAGAACCGGTTGTTGGAAGAAATCTCATTTTGTTTCCCCCTCCCCACTTTACAGGGTAATCCTGTGAGAAAGGCAGGAAGGAAACATTCTGGTATTGTTTCTAGCCTAATCTTTATTGCCCTGCTTACAGAAACTGCCTCTCCGGTTAACCCTTATTATATTGTAACAGCTAAGGCAAAGCGCCCATCCACATGAGTGACATTAAGTTGGCCACACCCACCCAGTCACATGATCACCAAGCCACTCCTACCCAGCTGGTCATCAGGGCAGATAACTGTTCATTAAATTATTTGAATCCCACCACTGGGCACTTTCCCCCCTTACCTAGAAGTGATCATAACCAATTGTATCTGAGAGATACAATTTAGATTGAATCCAGTTTGTCCTTGGCATGCCTACTTTTTGTACTGAATTGAATACAATTCAATTTTCAAAACTTTCAACTTTCAAAAAGTTCAAAAACACCTCTGCACGAATAACTTTGTTGTGTTTCACATATACGGTAACTTTTAAAAAATCCACTCCAATTAATGACATGAAATTCTTTCCTCCTCCTATTTTCGAAGCCCAACCCACTTCACAAGGTTGTTGCTGTGAGGAGGAAGAATTATGTTTGCCATCTCAAGTTATCTACCATATTTTTCAGAGTATAAGACGCACCAGAGTATAAGACTCACCAAGGTTTTGAAGAGGCAATTAAAAAAAAAAGTTTTTGCACTCTGCAGACCTCCCAAAAATGGTCCATTTTTTGTGAAAACGGGCTGATTTTTTTTTCAAAAAAAAAAAAAGACATGAATAGCCTTTAGGAGGCTTGTAGACACTGTTCCCTCTAAGGTGAGTGGCTGCGTGGCCGCGCACGTGGCAAGAAAACACCGCGCAGCCATTTCTAACTGCGCGCAGTGATTTCTGTCACAGGCTCCGGAAGCTGAGGGGAATATCTGCTGCCGCCTCCTCCTCCTCCAACAGCACTGCCGGATTTGCCACCAACGCTGCAGCTGAGGTGAAGCTGCCAAAGCTTCCGTCAGCACCCCCGCCCATGGCAGTGGTGCCTCTCCCTCCACGCAGAGCACCTCAGCTGGCCCCCGCATTATCCCTCTCCCTTCTTCCTCCACCGTGCTTTTGAGGAGACATTTGGCCGCGGGAGCTAGTAGGAAGGCGGCGGAGGGGGCGGGAGCAGGAAAAAAAGGCCTCATGGCTTCTCAAAAGCACGGCGGAGGTGGAGGCGGCGGCAGGGGTAACCCAGAGCCCAGCTGAGATGCTCCAAGCGTAGGGGGAGGCACCGCCGCCACTGCCATGGGCGGGGGCACCTGTGGGAGCTGTGGAGGCTTTACCTCGGCTGCAGCACTGGGCAGCAAATATGTTGGTGTTGTTGTTGGAGGAGGAGGAGGCGGCAGCAGCTATTCTAGTGGCGGGGGCTCGTTGGCATCTTCAGCGGCAGCCCTGCCCCCTGTGAAAAAAAATGAAGATGGAGCAGATCCACGCAGATGACATTGATGCAACATGACTGGAGGAGGAATTCTGGGAGTTGAAGTCCACAAGTCTTAAAGCTGTCAGGTTTGAAGATCCCTGAGGTTTTTTTCCTAAAGGGTTATGGGTGCAAGGATCTTTGTAACTTGACAGCTTTAAGACTTGCATGCTTCAATGCCAGAGTTCCTGAGCCAACATGACTGGAGGAGGAATTCTGGGAGTTGAAGTCCACAAATCTTAAAGCTGTCACGTTTGAAGACCCCTGGGTTTTTTTCCCTAAAGGGTTAGGGGTGCAAGGGTCTTGTAACTTGACAGCTTTAAGACTTGCATGCTTCAATGCCAGAGTTTCTGAGCCAACATGACTGGAGGAGGAATTCTGGGAGTTGAAGTCCACAAATCTTAAAGCTGTCAGGTTTGAAGAGCCCTGGGGTTTTTTCCCTAAAGGGTTAGGGGTGCAAGGGTCTTGTAACTTGACAGCTTTAAGACTTGCATGCTTCAATGCCAGAGTTTCTGAGCCAACATTTTGGTTGCTAAGCAGGACCATTGTTAAGTGATACTGATATTATATAACACTTTTAATTAAGCGGATACCTTGAATAAACATAACTTTGAGTTTCAAATAATACTGATTTCGTTGTTGTCTTAGGTGACATCTGTGAAAAAAATTCAGGTGCTCAGGCATGAAAATATGCCGCTCAAACACTATACTTTTCTGCTCACACTGAAAAAAATTAGAGGGAACATTGCTTGTCGAGTGCTCCTGGAGGGAGAGAGGAAAGGCAAAAACTATCAGAAAATGGGCACATTTTTGTTAAAAAAAAAAAGGGCATACATAGTTTTTAGGAGGCTTATAGAGTGCTCCTGGGGACTGGGGGGGGGGTGCAAAATTGAGTGAAAAACAGCCCGTTTTTCACTTATTTCTGCCCTTCCCGGCCCCCAGGAGCACTCTGAAAGCCTCTTAAAGATTATGCACGGTCATTTTGGGTTTCGGGAGGAAAAAAATGCTGTACTCAGTGTAAAAGACGCATCTAGATTTTCAGCCTCTTTTTTTGAGGAAAAAAGGTGCGTCTTATACTCCAAAAATATGGTATACAAATAACAAAGGCAGAATTTAAACAAACAAAATTAGAAAAAATTCCATAAACCAATGTCTGTAGGACATCCCAATTGGGTTCTAAAACCTAGCTGCCATCTTTTGATGGTGCATAGTTTTAAAGTATTATGGAAATGAAAGGAAACATATGGAGTGTGACACACATACACAATCCAATTTCTAGTGTCTATTTAATATTATTTGTAGTATTTCTGAGGAAAAATAAAAACCCATATTCCTTCTTTAACCACAAACACATTGGAATGATGGAAGCAAATGATTCTTCCTCAGAGTCCTTTTCTTAATAAAATAGGGACATTTTGTTTCTTCTCCAGAAGAAGAACCTCATCCTTCATTCTACAAAAACTTCTAACTGAAAGGAATTAACATGAATTATTGCTTCAACTTTAAGCAAAACAAGAATAAGAATTTAAATTTAATGTCCAGCTGTTGGAGAGGTTGGGGGATAAATTGGAGAGGTTGGGGGGGACAGAAAAGTCAATGGGCTCACTCAAAAACATAATGTAGTCTGGCTGGGTAAATGGAGATTTAAATCTGGAATTAATCTGAGGCATTGCAAAATAATCTAATGATCTATTTAAAAATCAATGATATTTGAATGGATTTCATTACTTATTGCATATGGATGCTTTATAAAGTTTTACTAAACCATTTGTTGCTGAAAGCAGAACTTGCATTTCATTATCTCTGCTCAGCCAATGCTTTCTTTTAGTCTATGTTATATTGAATATTTAATTCAGATCAATATTATTAATTAAAATGGTTTTGAAATGGGCGTATCTCTGTTAGCTTCTAAACAGAACCGTGATCATTCTGGATTTCTGCACTGGAACATATTTTATTTTGGAGTGACACAATAGACCAATTGCAGTTTGCAAGATCCTAATGTGGCCCAGTTAGCTGAACTTTGTAAATAAATGCCACAATTAAATGTAGTAAATTAAGAAACCATCAGCATTCTGAGTCAGATGTGTGACATGATGTGAAAGACAACTGTCGGTATTAGAGGCCAATCCTTTCTCTGATTCAGATAGATTAGTGATAGAGAAAGAATTGCAAACATGTCAAAATGCCAAAGTAATGAAGTTATGAAAATAACTTAAACACACACAAACACAATGTAGTATTATTTTGTATGATGGGTGTTTTGGCTTTGATTCCCCCCCCCCTTTTTTAAACTGTTACTAGCCATTCTTACAAATCCAAGAACATCTGGGAATGAAGAAAAAAGTAGATATTAAAAGTAAGTACTCCACTGATTGGGCTTGCAGATTAGGCTACCATATGGACAAACTACTGTATAGTTGGTGGGATTCATACAATATACCCAAGCAATAAATGCTGCTGACCTTTCTCTTTTGAGTCATCATATCCTATAAGAAAATCCTTCTTCTAAAGTGGATTCTTAAATTGGAAGGTTCTCCTTCCAAAGTTCTCCTTCTATGGAAACTTCTTTTCATCCTGTGATATGCTCCAGAAGTGACTTCCAGTTTTGTGATCATTGATTTCGATACACCTCCTTATTGTTATTATTACTGTATTAGAAAGGCAGAGTGAAGTGACATCTCAGAGGAGAAAAAATATTTGGAACACAAAACTGCAAAGTATGAAATGCATGTACTTGTTCTCATTTTTGTTAAATTGTGTCCTTTAATGTGAAATGTCTTACCTGACTTGAAGAATATAATAGCAATAGCACTTATACTTACATATTACTTCATAGTGCTTTACAACCCTCATTAAATGGTTTGCAGAGCCCCCAACTATCTGGGTCTTCAATTTATCAATCTTGGAAAGGTCGAAGGCTGACTCAACCTTGAGCCAGTCAGGATCGAACTCCTGGCAGTAGGCAGAATTAGCCTGCAATACTACATTCTAACCATTGCACCACAATGGCTCCTTATTGGGAACCATTTTTAGTCTGTCTGAGTTTCAGCATATATTATCAATTGAAAACTGTTACAATTTGAACTGATGGAAATCAGCTATCAAATCAAGAAACATGCATGTGGGGAGCTCAGGGGTGGGTTTCAAAAATAGTTTGAACCTACTCTGTGGGCGTGGCCTCCTTTGTGGGAGTGGCTTGCTACACATGTGACCGGATGGGAGTGGCTTGCTAATGCCGCCACCGCCGCTACTGCCGCCGCTACTGCCGCCGCTACCGCCGCTGCCGCTACCGCCGCCGCTGCTACTGTTGCCGCCGCTAACGGCACCACCACTAATGCCGCCCACCACCCGTCTTCGGCCGCGTAGTGCATGCGAGCCCGCGGCTTTTGCAAGGGAAGGCTAGGCCGCCGCCCCCCCACTTCAGCCGCTATTGCCGCCACTACCGCCGCCGCTAATGCCGCCGCCGCTAACGCTTCAGCCACTACCGCCGCTGCTGCTAACGCCGCCGCTAACGCCGCTGCTAACGCCGCCGCTAAGGCCGCCCCTCCACCCAGCTTCAGCCGCATAGTGCACGCAAGCCTAGTTCGCGAAAGCTAGGCTGCCCCCCCTTCAGCCGCAACCGCCGCCCCCTTCAGCCGCCGCTGCCGCTAATGCCGCCGCCGCTAATGCCGCCGCCGCTACCGCCACCGCTACCACCGCCTCCCACCCAGCTTCGGCCGCGTAGTGCACGCGAGCCCGCAGCTTTCGTGAGCAAAGGCCTGGAGGCCTTCCCTCACGAAAGCTGGGCCGCCGCCACCCACCCGAAGCCTCCCTAGTCCCGCCACTGGGGCTTTGTTGCTTACCTGAGGGGGAAGCAGCAAGCGAAGGCTGAAGGGAATTTTCAAATGGAGGTCAAGCACGAAAAAAGCTTCGCTTCACCTCCAGCCCGCTCACTGTTTGGCTGGACTCCAGCCAATCAGTGAGCGGCAGGCTGGGCTTAGAGCGGACGGGCGGGGGAGCGAGGGAGCGAGCTGCAGATGGGCGGGGGAATGAGCAAGTGAGCTGCGACGCGCCGGCAAAAGGGTGCTTTGCAGCGACAGGGGCCAGGACCGGTACCAGCATTCCCGGAAGTTAATTATTTCCGGGTTCACCGATGAACTGGGAGGAACCCACCCCTGGGGGAGCTGTGAAAAAGAATCCTCATGCATTTATTAGAGAAAGTTTTCCAAGACCAATTTACTTACCTCCTTTAAAAACAGTTGAATTATGAAGTAGTACAGTAGTAATGGGATCTTCCAAGTTCCTTGACGTTCATCAAACTGCAAAACCCAAAGGCCTCATGGAGATGTTAAAAAGGAGGAGAGAAAGCCCCAAGAAACTCCACATTCTAGGAGTCTAGGGCACAACCTTTCTCCCTACAATGGAACCTGCCACAGAGGAAGGAGGAACTGGTTCAAAAGGATACCATGACCAATGATATTGAATTCCACTGAGTAACCCAGCAGGGCCAGGACAGATGTATACCTCTCATCCTGAGCTTTCTATTGGTCAGTGATGGCCTATAGAAACTTTTTCAGCACTGAGTCCCAAAAAGGGAGCGCACACGCTCATCAGGGCTGCAACCCAGAAGAGGAGCTGCCAAGCGGGCATGCGTGCACTGGAAAATGAATTTCCAGTTTCCAGTGTGCATATGCACGCCACCATGCTAGTCTTCTGGTTACTGGTATGCATGTGTTCATGATGATCAGCTGGCTGGCATGCGTGCTCACGCTGCAAATCAGGAGACCAACTCTTCCAGTTTCCGGCACTGCCACACGCATGAAGGCCAACTCATCATCACAGAAATCCAGAAGAGAAACGGGCAATGCTGCAAGTGGCAGATGATATGGCTACACGTGCCACTTTGGGCATGTGTGCCACAGGTTCACCATCGCAGCTATAGGTCATTCACAAGTTTGACCAATGCTATTTCCATGCTAGTCCAGCCTGAATCCTGTTCAAAAAGGATTTAAATACCTGGCTTCATCTAATTTTTTTTATTATCAAAATTTTATTATCAAAATTTATATGCCGCCCAATCCCGAAGGATTAGTGTTCACCACCCACTGAACTATCTTCCTTAAAAGTGGGTCATTGGAGACCAGATCATATCAATCACTTTGCAAGTGATCAAGCCTCATACACTCAGCATTTCTAATGTGCTCTAAACAGTGTCAGTGGATTTAGGGGGATTTAGTCGTCATATAATAGGAACAAAAGAGTGACAGGTACATGTAAAAGTTGCAGCCTACACAAAATGACGGCTAGAAAAATACAGAGATTTTGTCCACTTAAGAAGAAGAGAGGACAAAAAGGTTGCTAAAAAGCTTATAGAATACCAAATAAATATTAATATAACAAAGTATTCGTCAGATATGATCGTTCCAATGCTACTGAAATAGTATTGCAGTATTTCTCACCAGGCTGGCTAGAGTTACCAGGGAGCTACAGTACAGCAACAACTGGAGGACCCACAAGCTTAAGTGATATTACAAATAGCTTATCCTTCCCAGAATTGGCAAACACTAAGTGTCCCTGCAAACATGGAATTCTAGGAGATGTAGAATATTTAGAATGCACAGAGTCGAAAAACATGTCTTAGTTCACCTCCTTAGGAAATATAATCAAGACATAAAATATTGTAATCTGCTTTGGTATAACACTAAGAAGTATCAACATTTTCAAAGAAAGCATTAACATCAGGAATAAATATTTTGAAATATGAACATCTAATTTCATAAACAGGTAAAATTCAAAATTCTTGTTCATTGCAGAGGTCACTGGCAAACAACAGAATCTTTGTCAGCAGTATCTGAGTCATTCTTTCCAACAAGTTATATTTCACTGAAGGATAGTGTTTTTTCCCTGTAACCCAGCAATGTCTTCTTAAACTGAAGCAAATTGAGAATTTTAACATGGAAATTTACTTGTCACCTCCTGTTGAGCAGAAGTAACTTTAGAAACAATTAACCTTCTCATTTAGCTACTCACAAACAATGCTAATGAATTCTTCTGTGAAAACCTTTACATATGTGATCTCACACTTACTTTCCACTATGTAGGAGGTAATGCTTGCCATTCAACATAAAGTTATACTAGTGATGATGCAATTTTTGAGTGTGAATTTTGTTTGTCTTCAGTCATGCAGGAAAGAAGAATATTGTAAAAATATTACATGGAAATATTATACTATGGTGATTAAAATACTGCAGAATATATACATAATTATGTAGTAGTATCTCCCAGTTCTAATATCCCAATAAATATATTTTTATGTCAGCCTCTTAAAATATAAATTATATAACATTAAATCACAATTTGTATGATCATTTCCCATATACTTAATAATTTTCTATCAGAGATGACAATATTGGAGAAAGTTTGGAGACCAGACCCAAGAAATGAAGGTGTGGCCTGTCAGTTCAAATCATTTGATTGTGTTTTCCCAGTATTAGTCATCTTATAAATCACAACGAACTGTTCTCTGTCTTCTAACATCATCCCTTCTTCTTTTTTTTACATCTGACCTCAGAGTTTGTTGAATGATAATTCTCAGAATTCACAGCAAATAGGTATTCTAAGAATTGTGGTCACACTCATCATTACATCCCTTTAGATAGGCTGATCTATTTTTTTTTCCTTTCCAAGGATAAGAATAAGACGGCTGAAAGTTACAAACTCAACTTTCACTTACTCCAGAAAAGGGATTTTATCTTCTGTGTTTAATCAATATGTGTATTTTTTGGAAGAATTCACAAGTGAGTGCCCACGGGTCTCAATCTCATTTTTGCCCATTAATGAAGAGTGAAATCCCTCGTTTTGCTGTTCTTGCCATCTTTTATCTTTGTTTTTTTTTAATTCATTTTATTGTTATCTCTTTACTTCATTATTGAGAGACACCCAGACTTCCTGAGAGTAGGGTGGCATAGATAATTATTATTTATTATATAGAGCACATGACTCAAAGTATCTTGCTCAAATGTTTCAAAAGATGGTGGAGCAGGTGTGCAAGGTACAAATGCTAGATGTACATAGGAGCTTGGTTTGTTATGAGAACTAATTTTTTGCCCAAAGATACAAAAACAGCTCTGTAGATGAGCATGGAAGTTGTGTATCTCATGTTCATCTCCGAAAAAACACAAAAGTTAATTGCAATAGAGTTTGTGCAGTACATTTGTACATTTTGCATAGTTTTTCTTATCCCAAAAGGGAAAAAAGTGATGCATTTGTTTGTTTGTTTAACTTACAAACCCACTGCATTCTGATGACTCTTGGGAGCTTTCAAACAAGGGACAATGAGTGAAGGAAATTCAGTTATTATCAATGCATGACAAAGGCTGTTCTAGTTTGTACCTCTTTTGGTAGGAGTCATCATAACTATAATGGGAGACAATATATTTGTAATATTGATGCGGTTCCAGAAGACTACTGTTTGAGGAGTGCTTAAAAATGTTTCTGCTCTTTCTTGGGTTTGTTTCTCATAGCAACAGAAAGAATGTGCAAGGGTGTCATAATAATCCTCCATTAAACCTGTAGTATTTAAATTTTAATGCCATAATTCAACAGCTGACAAAAGCCCATTGAAAAGAGAAAAAGAGCCAGCCCCATTTTCTCAGAAGTGATGCTATAGCAACACAGAATGAATTTGGGGTCACAGAGCAAGTCTCTAAGCTTCACTTGTACTTTCTGGCTCAACAGTCTTACCAAAATAATGTTTTTGAATGGCTCACTCCAGAAAATGTGAAATTTTAAAAACAGGGTAATATGTGAAAAGGAACAAATATAGAAAATGCAGCTTGGGCAAAGTTTTTAGGACAACTCACCAAAATAAATAGTTTTAGAGGGGGAGGGGTTGTTTATCTTTTCTTTTGGAGGGGAAGGGAGATAATGTTTTAGAAGGAGGAGGAGGAGGAGGGAGGAGGAGGAGATGATGTAATCTAAATGTGTTAAAAGAGCTATGAATTTAAACTCTAAACTGGAATAAATGAGATCTGACTTTTGGGGGTTCATTTTCTTCCAGACACCTAGTACATAGACCAGGGACGTGCACTCACTAGAGGCAGGGGAGGCGGGGCCTCACCAGTTTCCTGAAGAAAAAGAAAGAATTTTAAAGTTTTTTTTTAAATAATTAAAGCCAAACTAGTTGCTACCAGAGTCCAACTCACAGTGACTTGGAGTCTGCTTAGTGCTAACTGTAGGGGGAGGTCAGAGAACTATGGGCCTCCTTTGCATAAGGAATTTTTTGCCTTTTAACAGTTACACAAGGGTTAAAAAGCAAAAAAATTAGTATGCAAATGAGTAAGGTGACCAGATTTTCAGATTGGTAAAGAGGGAAACCTTATTAAAGGTTTATTAAAAATGTTATACAGAGCAACAAAAATTTTCATACAACGCAAAAATAGTATTGTAATATTTTTTTATTTCAACATAACTACAATTTACAAATATAATACGTTTATTTACATTTATATTTATTAAATATATTGACAAAAATTATGTACAGGGGCATAATGGGGAGGGAATGGGGATTTTGCAATATCCTACCCCTGGAGTGGGGAGGAAATGGGGATTTTATAGTATCCTTCCCCTGGAGGGGGGAGGAAATGGGGATTTTATAGTATCCTTCCCCTGGAGGGGGGAGGAAATGGGGATTTTGCAGTATCCTACCCCTGGAGGGGGAAGGAAATGGGGATGTTGCAGTATCCTACCCCTGGAGGGGGAAGGAAATGGGGATTTTGCAGTATCCTACCCCTGGAGGGGGAAGGAAATGGGGATTTTGCAGTATCCTACCCCTGGAGGGGGGAGGAAATGGGGATTTTGCAGTATCCTACCCCTGGAGTGGGGAGGAAATGGGGATTTTATAGTATCCTACCCCTGGAGTGGGGAGGAAATGGGGATTTTATAGTATCCTTCCCTTGGAGGGGGGAGGAAATGGGGATTTTATAGTATCCTTCCCCTGGAGGGGGGAGGAAATGGGGATTTTGGTATTGGTATTGGTATTGAGTTTATTTATATGCCGCCCTTTTCCCTGGGGGGACTCAGGGCGGCTCACAACTTAAAAAGGGAAGGGGGGAGAAAGACAAACTTTTAAACATATAAGACAATACATAATTTAAAAAAAAACCACAACATTCATACCATTCGGGCGGGTTACAATCTTAGTCCCAGGCCTGACGGGATAGCCAGATTCTGAGGGCTGTGCGGAAGGTCTGGAGGGTGGTGAGGGTCCGAATCTCCACGGGGAGATCGTTCCATAGGGTCGGAGCTGCTACCGAGAAGGCTCTCCTCCGCGTGGTTGCCAGTCGGCACTGACCGGCAGATGGAACTCGGAGGAGGCCTAATCGGTGAGATCTAATAGGTCGCGTGGAGGTAATTGGCAGTAGGCGGTCTCTCAAGTACCCAGATCCACCACCATGAAGGGCTTTATGGGTGACAAGTAGCACCTTGAAGCGTACCCGGAGATCGACAGGTAGCCAGTGCAGCTCGCGGAGGATAGGTGTTATGTGGGTGAAACGAGGTGCACCCACAATCACTCACGCGGCCGCATTCTGGACTAGCTGAAGTCGCCGAATACTCTTCAAGGGCAGCCCCATGTAGAGCACATTGCAGTATTCTACCCCTGGATGGGGGAGGAAATGGGGATTTTGCAGTATCCTACCCCTGGAGGGGGAACCTGCATGTATTAACACTCTATCAAGCAGAGCACTGGGTTGATATCCAATCCATAATGAAAAAAATAGTTATATAAATTGAAATATATGAAATATATCTCCGATTATGGGATACTGAACACAAAGCGACAGTAGCATCCTTTCCAAAGCATTACACACATATCTGGTAATGCAAAATTTCACCAAGAGAGAATTGATATTCTGCTATGTTAGCTTAAAATCTATTAGATACAATACAATAAAAGTCAAAATCAATTTCGCTATGATCACTTTCAAGTAAGCCATGTTATGGAAAGCATAGAAATGCAGTAAGAGATAGTAAGCCAAGAAAGAAATGGTACGAGATAAGAAAAGGAAATAAATAGCTAAAATTAGTTTTTACAAACATCTTGCTTACACATTAATTATTCCCATACATTGCCTTTTTTTCTTGGAAGTGTTCACCTCTATTTTTTTGAGGATCTCCCTCCACCCATGTTTTTAGTTTTTTCCTTTCTTCTCATTCCATTTACTTTTCTTTCATATACTTGATGTATACTAATCCTCATTCATTCTCCCTAAATAATTAAACCAACTCAAAATATTTTCTTCTTGTATACTGACAGGTCAGAGATCCACAATCATTATTGCACACATTTTAGTATCCCAATCTCACTGTTTTAAATCTATCATTGACAGATCCAAGTTTTAAGTACTTTCTTAGCTATTTTTGCTTCCTTCATTCCTTAATTCTTTGCAAAAGACCATACCTAACCACCATGTACTGCCATCTATACCTCTTAAATGTTTTTCCATGCATTTTTCTTCCTTTAGTAACCATTCAACCAAGATGCATAAAGTCAATTCCTTGCTTTTGTTTATTCCCATTTATAAATAAATTGCCGTGCTCATTCTCTTTTCCCTCCAAAAGCAACTACTCTGGTTTTCTATTCATTAGGTTTTGGGTCCATATTCCTCATTGCATCATACAATATCACTAACATTCACTGCAAATCATTCAGATTATTATTTTTTACATCTGTCATACAACAATTCATTGCATTCAACAATCATATTGATGCAATGCATTCCACTTTACAAAACTATTCATTTTATCATGCACTCTCATTGATCAAACATGCAATTATCCTTTGTATTTCATATTCATACATTTTATTCATTCATTCATTTAATTAATTAAATTTATATGGTCACCCACATCACATGCATGTTGTGGTCCGCTGGCAGCCTGTGGAGCTGGCAGCAGAGTCAGACAGTGAGGAGGTTGGGAAGGAATATGGCCCAGTCGTGGAGTCTGGGGAAGGCTCGGATGAGGGCTCTGCATCAGAGGCAGAGAGGGAACTAAGGCCATCTGATAGTGATATGCTACTTCCGGACTCTGACATCAGCAAGGTAGAAGAACAGTGTGAGCCTGTTCCCAGTGTGTGCATGTGCAGAGCTGCCAGAAGGCAATAACAACTAAGAAAAAAGGGGTGACTCAGGAATAAGGTTTGGAGATGATTGCCCCCTCCCATAAGACATAAAAGAGGAGCAAACAGATGTGAGCCTTTGCAGGAAGCAATTAGTTCGTCTGATCAGTTCAAGCTCTGAGAAGTTCTGTTTGACTCTGTGTTACATTTGACCTTGCAAAACTAATTGGCAATTAGGTCCCTGGCAATATTTCAAGGGAGATAAAGGTGGGTGCTTATCAACATTACCCTGAAAGACTGTGGCAACTTGAGCATACATCTGTCGGACTCTTCACAGACCGTTTGTGAATCATTACAGGCTGTGAATGACTGTAATTCACAGCCGTATAAATAAAAGATGTTTTTTGGGATTAAGATTGTGATTTATGCTTTATCAGGAAGCCTAGGTCAGAACAATGCATTTGGTAAATGGTTAAAAGAGAATTTCTCAATAACCTGTCCAAAAGGCCACATTTTACTCTCTACTATTTTCTGATTGTCACCTTTCTGTTAGGTACACTTAAACTTTTTTTTTAATAATGCGTTTCTGAAGCAGTTTGTCTAGCCTCCTTCCAAGGTTGAGAGTATAAATGCATTTTTTTTTCATCCACAGCCTTTTGCATTTTTATTTTTGCTATAAGTGTTTGCATCCAATAATGATCATAACACTGGGTTATTATATTTTCTTTGGTTTTGTTTTTAATGAAGGCATGGCCCCATTTGGCCCAGAGTTCCAAAACCACACTTGAATTACTCTGTCTGGTATTTATTCAGTGGACCAGATGGTGAACTTTATTTCCTGGCATTTAATAGTTTATCCATAGATGATAGTCACATAATCTTTGTCTGAATCAAGGTATTGTTGAAAATCAGCCAGCGCTGCTCTTTGGAAATGCTACTTTGCTTTCTGGAAAGACAATACGAAGCAGTAAATCTAGTCATTAAAAGAGAAATTAGGCCAAAATTAGGTGTCATATGTGCAACTTCCTTCCTTTATTGTGAATAAATGAGTGATAGAACATAGCCTTGTACTGTAATGATGACCTCTTTGGCTACATTTTCCATAGAAATAGAAGCAACCACATTTGACTTGAAAAGGCTACGAAAGAAAAGCTTAAAGTTGTTCCTGTCTCGTCCAGTTTTCCAACTCTCTTATAATTAATTCACATTTCAAAGATTATTCTTGGTTTATTAAAAATAGAAGAATGATAATGTCACAGATTTTCATGTTTCCTCTTGATCTTAAAGTAGATAATCTATAATGATAATAACTGAAGTGGAAGCCCTAGCAAAGAAAGTAAACCATGAAAAAAAACAAAAAATCCACCACTCGACCTGCCTTGCATCAATGCTCCAAGAATAAACTGCCAATCCTGGTTCCAAAACTAGGAGAATTGTCCTTTTATTGTTTTAAACATAAACCAACCATTTCTCCTCAGGTTAGTGTATGCCTTTTTCCTCCTGTCTCTAACAAGAAAATAGAATGACCAGCCATGATGGTGCATGCAAGTCTCTTTTAATACCTTTGGCCTGAGCAGCCAATTATTAATATGGTTTATTATGATTTAATCTCTAGCTAATGGTTTAACCGCTAGCTAAGATTCTGTGCAGTTCGGAGAACCCCCAAATCCCACTCCTTGCTGGCCCCACCCCACCCCTCCCATTTTGGATGCAGGTAAGTGCAGGGCATGCCTGGAGGCTCAGGGAGGGTGAAAAACGGGCCTACTGGAGGTTTGGGAAGGGCGGAAACAGGCCATTTCCCAGAGGCTCGAGGAAAGTGTCTGGAGTCCGGTGTTAGATATTAGTTCTAACTACAGTGGTTTCCACCAAGGTCCTCTGTTCCGGCGGGAACAGAGGTTTAATCCTATTGGTCGAAGGGTCTGACAGAACCCTATAAAAGGGCTGCTGTCAGACTCAACCTTCGCTGGATTGTTCTCACTTGTTGTACTTAATAAAGAGCTGTTATTACAGTTAAGACTGTGTGTGCCTATCCATTACCCAATCTAACACCCGGGGAGGGCAAAAATGCCCCCCTGCTGCCATGGTGTAGGAGGCCGACTAGGCCAAACCCACCATGGCCACACCCACCCAGCAACTAAGCAGATAACCCCTTGCTAAATATATACACCTCTGAGTATATATGAGCACAGAGTAGTTTATGCAGACCTAATCCCATCGCAAAATGGCAAAAAGTCAACAGAGGAAGTCTTTCAAATGAATGCTCAGCTGCTGAATTTGGACATCAGAGTGGGAAAGCATAACAATTCCAACAAGTAACAATAATATTCTTCCTGTAGTTAATTTTGGCACAGAGACTATGTTAAAAGAAAGTTTTATTATTCTGATGTGGTGCCACTGCAAAGAACACATTTTTTCTTTAGTATACTATAGGAATGAGCCTATTATTCACTCTTATGTCTACAAAGTATGAATGTAAGACAGAGTTTCGCATGTTCTTTCTTTTCTTCTGAAACTATGTCAATAATATTAATATATTCAAAAGGTTTTCAGCAGCAGAACGTGCCCCATTGATAGAATCACATGCATAAAGTTTGTTGTAGGAGAAATTTGAACATCTAAATTATTTTAGACAGAGAGAAATGATATAAAAACTTTGAAGGGAATGTGAAGGAGAATAACTCGGCATATTAGAATTTGCTGCAACAGATCCCAGAAGTACTTTAGTGAAAATGTTTCAAGTTGTGTGATGTCTGGCCTGACGTTGAGCAATTTAATAATTGCTTTCCAGCAACCCAGGAAGGGCACCTGGCAGGAATCCTGCTTGGGATGTGAGGTAAAAGATTTGCACCAGGATTATCCCACCATTGTCAAATTATGGACTGTAAATGGTCTTTAGATGGTACAATATGCTTGGAGGACTACATTTCTCCCAAATGTGGGTTGTTGCTGGTGTGGCTGAATTGGCCGAACTGGTAGTAGTGGCAGTGGGAGTTTCTGTCTGAACTGGTAGTAAAGAAATTGGCAACCCACCTCTCATTCCTCCCTAATATTATGGGTAGGGGCAAAAAAAGTTATTTTAATTTACTTTTCCTTGAAATGTAACTACAACAGAGAGCTATTTTGGTGTAATGGTTAAGGCATCAAACTAGATATGGTGAGAGTGTGAGTTCTAATCCTGCCATTGGCACAAATTAAGCTGGGTAACCTTGGAGCAGTCAATTTCTCTCTGCTCTAGGAAGGAAGCAATAGCAAACCACTTCTGAAAAACCTTCCCAAGGAAACTACAGGGACTTTTCCAGGCAATCTCCAAGAATTGGATATAATTGAATACGGGAAAAAAAATCTACAACCAAATTATACCAATTTAATAAAGGTTATAGGCCTTTAAGGGTCATTTATTTAATATAATTTAATAGCACATTTTTGGGAATCTACTTGTTCCTTCAGGGCCTTTGGTTTGATGACAAGTTCTTTGGCCAATATGTTGAAATTTCTTAACCTTGCTCTAACTGATGGACCTCAGAAATTTAGGAATAAAGCATATTTTGAAAGCCTAAAATCCACTCCCCTTTCCCCCCTTATGAAAATCCCTTTCATAAGCTGTACTGTATTTTGTACTGTGTCAAAATCCTTAAGTGTCTCAGCTAGTGGAAAAAATAGCTGACTGTCAGAACTAAAAAAACTAAGCATGCTTGAGCCTAGTGGGAAGACCTTTATAAGGTCTACAGGTTAGACTGGAAAGTTTTAAAAAAAGGCAATTGTGAAACATTTTTGTCAAGAGAATTACATGAACATGGTCTTATAAAGTCAAGAGGACTTGAATTTAACTTGAAGAGAACATTACTTTTATTCTTTATATGTAGATATTCCTATTTGTAGTTTATAAAAATCCTTGCATTTTTACAGTATTTCTTTTATTTGGTGTCTATATTTAGGATGGATCTTGAAAGCATCTGCTCACAAGTTTTTACAGGATGTATATGTCTGCAAAACACACACACGCTCTCCATGAAATACTCATTCCAGCATTCCCTCATTTTAGTTTCATTTCAAATAATTTAATAATTTATTTTTAATTTCACCCATTCCTTGTTTAATCCTCTTTGCCCACATCCACCTTGTTTTATTTCCTCTATAAACCATATGAATTTTCTCTGTGTAACTATTCATTGCTTGCTTTACTGCTTGGCAACCAACTATATACATTTTGATTCTTATTTTTTTCACAGCAATCATTCTCTTATTCACATTTTTCTCATCCATCACCTCTTACATGTCCCTAACCACCCTTTTCCATACTTCCCTTTCCTGTATCTCCACACCCTTGTCTGGTAGCCTGCAGTGTAATTATTTTATTTCACTCCAGTGCAAAAGTTAGGTAGCTTCTACATTCTCTTTCTTTACATCTCTTTTATATAAATTCTGCTGGAGATGAAGGGGGGGGGGGTAATTGTTTGGTGCAGAAGGAAAGATCCTTCCCACTTCACCTTGCAACTGTCAACTCTTGTGACTGTCAGCTTCTTATTTTTAAGTATGGGTTTAGTGATCTTCACTAAATATAGGCCATGTAACGGTGACAGGTGCTGGAAGATTTCTCCCATTTCATCATGCTAATTATCTTAGCACTATAATGTATTTTCAAAGCTTACAGGTGGTGGTGGAGTGAGCTCACTCTTTACCAGCTAAATGTCCAATACCCTGGATCTGATTCATACAAACAGACTTTCACATGTTTGTGTCACAAATGAATAATTTCAAAGCATCAACCCCCAAATTTGCTTCCCACTGAATGTTGGTGGTGTGATCCTTTCAAGTAAAATAAGAAGAATGAACAATGAGATGGTAAACATACCTGGGAGATTTCTCTACGCAACTCTTACAAACAGTATAAAAGTGTGTGTGTGTGTGTATGTATGTATATATATATATATATGTATATGTATATGTATATGTATATGTATATGTATATGTATATGTATATGTATATGTATATGTATATGTATATGTATATGTATATGTATATGTATATGTATATGTATATGTATATGTATATATATGTGTGTGTGTGTGTGTGTGTGTGTGTGTGTGTGTGTGTATATATATATATATATATATATATATATATATATATATATATATATATATATTCATGTCAGTACATGTCAGCCCATCTCAAGTCAACATCATGAACCACATCATTGAAGGAAGATTATAGATCAAGTCTACAGCCAATATTGTTTCAGGATAAGAGGGAAAATGCTAGTGTAAAACTGGAACAACTAATTAAAAATTTAACATGCGCATATTTGGGGCTAGGAAATACGGTATAAATGCCCTTAGTTTTACAGAGACATAACACATAGAAAATAGACATACAGGTATATTTTTGTTCTTGTATTTCATTCCAGTGACAACTGGAGGAGAGTATGTTTGACCTGAAAGTTAAGATGGTGGTTGTAGCACCAAGACTGAAATCTTGCTCTCTTTTTTTGTATACACCAGGAGTGTCCAAACTTGGGAACTTTAAGACTTGTGGACTTCAACTCCCAGAATTCCCCAGTCAGTCTGACTGGGAAATTCTGGAAGTTGAAGTCCACAAGTTTTAAAGTTCCCAAGTTTGGACACCTCTGGTATACACACTGATAATATCACGAATGAAAGTAAATATATGTGTCCCAGGATAATGTTGCAGGATCCAATCTGTTTCAGTCACCGGGACCAGAGGTTTTATTTTCCCCTGAGCTTTCAGACTCATGCTGGAGCCCATCTCCTCAGAGAACTTCTCTCTACCGGAATGTGTGTCTTATATTTTCATGCACTGATAATGTATGCCTATATAAAGGGGCAGGGCTTCAACTGCACTGCCATAACCATCATCTTGATTTTTTTAAACCCTATTACAGACAGCACTGCTTTATTCTTTTTACAATTAATTCACTTACAGTATGTCCCAAATCACAATCTTCCATATGCCATGGCTGTAGATAGTAACCAATGCTACCTGTCATGGTTTTGATTAATCAAAGCTTTCACATTACATTTTTTTAGTATGGGTACCATCTTGGCTCATACCCTTGCCACATACAGCCTTCACTGCTAACTGAATTGACAGTTTTCGCATGTTTTGGCTTGTAGGCCGCAAGCATAATGCAAGTCCAGTTTTACTCCAACCCAGCTCACTCTGGTTTGCAAACTAATGCAAACTAAGGCTTTTAATCTAGAGATTCCTTTGAATCCCAGAGGACATGGAATGCATATACTGTGATCTGATACCTACTCAGAATGCTTTTCTTAGGACATATGTTAAAAAAAATATATTCTGGTATTATAGTTCCATTTATGTATGAAAGGGCTTTGGTCAGTCAACTCTTTCTTTCTAAGGCTAGCGGGAAATTATAAATGGAATATTGGTAAATTGCACATATATCTTTAAGGAAATGCAACACACCCATGAGATGAAAATATTTAATGCTATTTCTAAAGCTATATGCTTTAGCATGCAAAACAAAAACATTCCAGGGATTTCAGCTATGAGTCTGGCCTGCAAGGCTGCCAGTTTTCTGTGGGCAATATGTTTTTCCTACTGCAGTGAATTCTTTTGAAAAAGGCAAATATGTATATGAAGTTTACATACTTTCTGTGGTTTACATATTCTACAGCTAAAAATATCTAAGTTCTGTTTAACCTTCAGAATCAAATTTGAAATTAGGTAGAAAGACAGAAAGCAGTTCTTTACAGTGGTGTCCTTCCTTCCTTCCTTCCTTCCTTCCTTCCTTCCTTCCTTCCTTCCTTCCTTCCCACCTTCTTCCTGTTATTTTATGTCACAACAACTGGAGAATAAAAACTTAAACCTCAGTTAGTTGACTCTAAGCTACCATTTTTGTCACTGTTACAGATCTAAAATCATTCACTCCATATGCCTCTATAAAAGGAAAAGCACACAACATTTGGACAGGGCAAAGAAACACTTATTAAATTCAATTCTTGGTTGGGTGAACCTAAAGAAAATATTATTCCTCCACCATTGCAGAGGCAGACATTTGAGGATTGTTGGCAGTTTAACTTATTTGCTCATACTTTGACACACTACGTTTCTCAACATAAAGGGATGCAAACAGAATTTAGCTGAATTGGAATGGAGAGTGGGTGGTCAGTTAGTCAACCCTCCATTCCCAGGACTGCAGACTGGGACAAATGAGTAAGGTGTGGGACAAGCTGGAGATTTTCATTGCTTTGGAGCTGGCTTACTTTCAGAAAACTGTGAAAATAAGCGGAAAGGCATTGATAAACATGGAGCTGGAGCAAAATATTTTGGAGTTCTAGGAAAACACTTTTCAGACATTCATCATTAAATTTATAGTTCTGGCATAAAATTCCACAATTATTATGGAGCCTCATGTGTTGTTCCTTTATAAAGGTTTTAAGATACCTAATATTTGTTGATTATAACCCAACATCCTATACTGTACAGAAAAAACTGTTCCTTTCAGAGGAGCCATTTCTTATTTATTCTAGTTTCTCCACTTTCTGGACAAAAGTCTTTCCTTGAGAATGGAGTGTTCTGCTCTGTGCTCCATGGCAGGAAATCAAACTCCTAATTAAGGAGCAACAAAGAAGACAAGGAAAACATTTCTAGGATACTGCAGATTGGAAAAGGCGCCACAAAGGTAGGCAAAAAGCTCAACAAGCAGTAACAACAAAGCAGTCACCTTGTCTTGCCTAAGGAGAACTGAAAAGACCACAGACTTGCCCAAACAGAAGTCTAAGGGACAATAAGGAATGCAAAATGCAGAAATGAGTTTGGAAGAACATTTAATCTAATAATAAGATGAAAAATAAAATGTGGGTAAAAACAGCAGAAACAGAAAAATGTCTAGAGATTTGTATGATAATTGGATTAAAACATTGTTTAAAAAAGGATAAATGGAAAGTCTTCAAGTCAGACTGAAAAGGGTGAGAGTCACAACAACAGCAACTCTTCCAACTTTGCTTGCAGGATGCTTTGGATATCACAACTTTTTGCCATTGGAAGCAAATGCCATATTACAGCACTAGGTTTGTCAAATAAACATTTCAAATATCAGGAACTTCTCTGAGCTTCAGACTTAGTATGAACTGGGATATCATTTTGGAAAACATCTCCAGCACAATGTATGCTACCCCGGGATCAACAAAAGTCGCAAATTATAGGGTTTTTTTTTTTAAAAAAAATCAGAATACATGATTGATTTTGACAACTGTTCAATTAGACTTCCATTTTAGTTTGCACAATAGTTATATTCATTTAACTAGTTCTTAGAGATCCTTAGAGATCCTTAGCTGAAAGGTACTCTAGAAAATTATGTAGAGTTAGAATATTTAACATTTTGAATGAGTAAATCAAAGCATAGACACAGCATAATATTGAGTAATGTGTACACATGGAATTGGCAACCTTTTTAGGGCTAACTATACTGCCTTCTACATATAGGAAACCCCAGGACAAATGCAAGAGGAAGCTGGGAAAGATTTCTCAATATTATGGTCAACCACATTCAGGATATTATTCTAGGCTAGAGTAATATTCGATGAAATAATTTAAATCTTAATTTCCACTACCTTAGCCACCACATGGCTAAGGTAAAGGTAAAGGTTCCCCTGGCACATATGTGCTAGTCATTCCTGACTCTAAGGGGTGGTGCTTATCTCCGTTTCAAAGCCAAAGAGCCAGCATTGTCCGAAGATTGGATTTAGATTGGATTTATTCGATTTGCATGCCGCCCTATTCCCAAAGGGACTCCATGTCTCCATGGTCATGTGGTCGGCATGAATAAACACCAAAGGCTCACGGAATGCTGTTACTTTCCCACCAAAGGTGGTTCCTATTTTTCTACTTGCATTTTTACATGCTTTCAAACTGGTAGGTTGACAGAAGCTGGGACAAGTAACAGGAGCTCACTCCATTATGCAGCTCTAGGGATTTGAACCGCAGAACTGCCGACCTTTCTAATTGACAAGCTCAGCGTCTTAGTCACTGAGCCACCACATCTTTTATGGCTACATAGCTATAACATGCAAAAAAAAAAAAAATAGATATTGTTTCCCTAATGGTCCTCAGCTGAATTTAGACATGTTTTTCTTCTGTTTGATGGTTAGACTTCTGTATCAATGTTAGATGCTCCCCAAAGGTAAGGTGAAAATATGAGCCAAGTTTTCTGACTAATAGTTGACAGTCCAATTCTCCTTGTAGTTCTAGAATCCTGTAGTTACCTTTTACCGATCCTAGAAAGATCCATTAGACAAACCTAACCATTTTAACATGTAGTTGACTGTGATTCAGCCACCATGTAGAGATTAATTAGGCCCTCATAATTTTATTGAAAGAGATCCAAGCCAACTTTTCCCCCTTTTCACATTCATGTTTTGCCTCTCTTCATTACCTCAGATCAAGGCTTGCTTTCAGTCCAAGGTATTTCCATAAGGAGATGGTGATGAGAGAGATCTTTATATGGTCTATGGTCTGAAAATGCTGTCAGTTTCAGCCCATTGCAGTTGTGACATGCAGAGTGAGGAGAAGGGATGAATGTGGCCCACCAGTCATGCATGTCTACTTCAAATTCTCCCAATAACATTTTTGTACAGATTAGGGGGCATTACTTGGACAGTGTTTGCCAATTAAAACAACCATTGAAATGACTACAAGTATTTTCATTGGCAAAATCCGATCTGTCTTCTTACAGTTTTAAATGAAGAAACATTAATTTGGTTTACTATGAAAAGTTGTATTTCTCATAGGAGCATGTCGTTTTTATTTTGGTGTTTCAAATTGACTCATCCATTTAACTTATGGTTCCCCAAAGACTGAAAATCTTTTTAAACAAAAATTATGGAAGTAAAATATACTTCTAAAAATGGAAAGCATGAAACAGTATTTTAATAGGAGACAATTGCATTTTAATTCTTGTCAATAAAATTCTTAAAGAAACAGTGGATTAAAAGGCTTCCCATTCATTGTCTACATCCACTCAAAAATATCCAGTCTTAGTCATCACTGATTGCCTTAAGATTCCCCTCACACATATGTGCTAGTCATTCCCAACTCTAGGGGGAGGTGCTTCTCTCCATTTCAAAGTCGAAGAGCTAGCACTGTCCAAAGACATCTCTGTGGTCATGTGGCTGATGTGACTAAATGCCAAATGCACATAGAATGCTGTTACCTTCCCACCAAAGGTAACTATTTTTCTACTTGTATTTTTACATGCTTTCAAATGGCTAGGTTGTACAAGTAACGGGAGCTCACTTCGTTACACGGCACTAGGGATTTGAACCACTGAACTGCCGACCTTCTGATTAACAAGCTCAGCGTCTTATCCACTGAGCCACCACATCCCTCTGATTGCCTTAATGTATTTCTAAAACTATCATTTGTTAATAAAAATTTTAAAAATGTATCTTCTTTTCATGCAAATATTTTGCATTATATTCACAATATAGTTTACTCCTCTAGTGTTCTTGCCCTTGATTCTTTTTTTTTAATTTTTACTACAAGGAATTGATCCAATTGGCTACCAATAGATGGCAATAGACATACAACCTGGAGATGATGAAAAATGGTACCCCTAACACGTCTTGGTAACACCAGGCTGGGAACTTTGCACTTTAAGAAACATGGACAGGATTTGAGGGAATCATTTCCCCTCCAATTAGCATAGAAAAATATTTTCTTCTTCCTTTTTTCTATCTCTTCTTTTGTTTTATCTGGTGATTGTACTGAGAAAAAGCAATATTTGTTAAAAAAAAACTTGTTCCCATAAAATGGAGGTTAGTCTGTTCTTAAGCAAATGAAAGCTGTCATCGATCAAGTCTTGGGAAATAACTGGAAGTTGTTGAATAACCAAATTACGATTACAGTGTAATTTAACGTGCATGCATTAAGCTAACTTGTTTTTCATTTGGTATGGTAGAAAATACACTCCATCACTTATATTGTAATAAGATTCCATTGAACCCATAACTGGATTTCTGGGGTTAATTATTTGCCTTGAAAATTCACAGTGATTTCAATTTGCATCAGTTTATTCCCCTGTGATGTTTGATGATGTAGAATTTTCCAAATGTAAAGGGTATTTCAACTGATACTGTGCAAAATTGTTAGCCCAGAAGTGGCTTCGATTTAAATTAAGTGACACAAAGTGAGCCTTATCTAATAAGGAATAAATGATTTTAATCATCAGTGGTAACTTTATAAATACCATTGATAATGTTTAGATTATTTCCAGAGAAATGTCTATGGAGATTTGCAGTCATCCAGGTCATGGTTGTCCCAAAGGTGCTTTTTCAAGGGGCAACTGGACGATTTGGTGAAAGTCCAGTTGCCTCTTGAAAAAGCACTTTTGGAATATTTATTGTGTGTGTCCTAGCTGACAATTTCCAGAATGTGGCATCAAAAACAAAGCAACTTAAATTATACATTTTAAATGTAAATATATGTTCATAGACTACAGACCAATTTATCCTGTGCTTCAACATTGGCCTGATAATACTAGCAAGAACACTTAGATATATGTACTGCTTCAGAGTGCTTTACAGCCTTCTCTAAGAGGTTTATAGAGTCAGGATATTGCCCTCAACAATATGGCTCCTCATTTTACCAACCTCAGAAGGATGAAAGGCTGAGTTAAGCTTGAGCCAGTCGGAATCAAACTCCTGGCAGTGAGTGGAGTTAGCCAGCAATACTGCATTCTAACCACTCTGCCATCATGATTCTTGGTGGTGTAGTGTACTGTTCTCCCAGGATAAATTTCCTGCTTCAGATGAAGGGAAGTAAAGCTTATGGCTTAAGTGTCACAAAACTCTCTGTATAGTTTCTGAACTATAGTTCCTTTTATTAGATACAGGGAGTATATGAATGAATTGAAGTTGTTTACATACATCCTGTACCATAATCAGCTTGACCGCTTCTGAACGTCCTTTCATCCACAAATATTAATATGTGTTATTTTAGGTAATTTAACAGCAGGAAGCATAATTCTGCTCTATCTTTTAAGAAGAAAACTGAGACGTAATCAATTTGGACTAAGTGGTAAACATGTTTGGATTACTTATTTAGATTGAAGTTTGGGGCCACTGATTCATAAAATAGCTTGATTAGACTCAGGTCAAATGAGAGGCTAAATCAATTTAACCTAGACATGAATTAAACATAAGGATCCTGGCATCAAAGCTTCCTAACTGCCATTCAGTAAATTTTGTATGCAAGTGTCCATTACTTTTCTAACTAAGGGAAATGTTTTAGAAATGAAGAAGAAAAAAAACTAATGAAAATAATGAATGTGCATTTAGCTTTCAAAAGCTAGGCAGCTATAAAAATTGTTATGGCCTTGAAAAGAACAAACCAAACTTCTCTGCAAGGATTACACATCATTAAGGTGACCAGATTTTAACATTGGTAAAGAGGGACACCATTGATGAGAGGGGGGGGGCGTTCTTGATTAAAAAATTTTAAAAAATTGGGACATTTTTAAAACGCCATGGGACGTGGGACAAATTGTTCACGTGTGCATGCTCACATTTGTGAACCTGTAAGATTCACCACTGGTCCTAAGTCACTTTTTTTAGTGCTATTGTAAATTGATTAGTCACTAAATGAACTGTTGTAAGTCAAGGGCTACCTGTACTGTTCTAAACAAAAAACCTGTAACCATATATCCCCATAACCATTAGTCTGATCAGCCCTTGTAACATATCACAGCCTTCAAGATGGGAACACCTGCAATAGGAGATCAAAAAAGATAGTTTTCAATTATAGGCTGGAACCAGCATCTTGACTATTCTGACTCCCCACAACCCTACTTCATGTTAATATAAAGAAATTAGGTGGATACAATTCTGTTCTGACCCCCCCCTTGACGGCTCGTTAACAAACGCAGACAGGCAAACTTAAAAGGACTTTTCTTTATCAGTTTTCAGTTCAAACTGGCTTCAAGCCCAGAAATAACATAAACATAAATCTCTGATAAGAATTCAAAACAAAAGCTCTTACAAACGCTGCCCTTCTTCCACCTTCTCCACGGATCAGGTTTACATGAAAACACCAAAGCACTTATCCAAGTGTAACAGGGATAATCACGAGTAATAAGCAAGCAATATTGTACCAGACATGGAACACACGAAGGAACGATGTTGACTCCAGCAACTGGGGCGTGGCAGCATCCTTCCTTTTATCTCCCAAACTTCCTCCCACAAGCCCCAGCTGCATACTGAATTTTGTATCCCGAAAAACCTCTCAGCAGAACTGCTGAGTCACAACACTGAATTTTGTATCCCGAAAACCCTCTCAGCAGAACTGCTGAGTCACAATACAATTACATTTTGAATTCAAATTGACTTACAATCGTGTGTATGTGTATGTGTATGTACACAGTATATCATATACATATAGCATTGTAAAAGTGAAATTTCCACCTATTGTCACTCATATACTGGGTTCCTAATTTTATCTAAGTTCCTGTTAATTTTAATGGTTTTATATTGCTGTTTTATTGTATTGTAAGCTTCTCAGTATCACTTTGGATAGTAAGATGAGTGGCATATAAATTTAATAAATAAATAAATAATACTCATTAACGTATCATACCTATCTATAGATAAGCGCAAAAAGCAATTAAACAAGCATTTTCAAGAGGAGAAAAGTACCTTGAGTCTAAAAGATAACCTCTTGGGATTAGTCGCAAAAGGTTTGAATGTTCTGCCAGTTCCCTTTTGTTTTGAATTATGCTATCCTGAATCTAAATCATAGTTTGCTGGTTGCCTGAAGAAATATCATCTGTTACTGAGATGGATTAGAACTAGTTAAACACCAAGCCTTCCTTGAAAGGTAGGGAAACCAAGTTTCTTAAGCGTTTTGAAGCAAATATCATTTAAAGGTCTTACTTAACTCCAAGTGATATTTTGCATATTGGGGAGTTAAGTAGGCTAAAAACAATTCAGCCTTTTATTTCCTATCAATTCTGGCGCAAGGCGATGGTTTAAACCCTACACACACACACACACACACACACACACACACACACCAATAGCTCGGAGGCTGAGAAAAATGAGAGTGGAGAATTGAGCAACCTGGCAGGGCAGAGGAAACAAGGTGAGGCGGCCTCAGGTGACAGCCCTTTGGAGGCGTTGCTTCTCGGGCTGAGTCCAGGTGCCTCTGTAACAAAGCACATGGTAACAGGTTTGCCACCACAATGCCGGCTGCCTGGTAACTGGGTCCTGCCCCTTTAAGCCACCGGAGGGTGGGACGGAGGCGAAGAAATCCTTTCCACCCCAACCTCTGGCCAGTTCCTCTGGCGCTCCCGCAGGTCTCTGGGTCCTGGAGCCATCGCCCTTTCCTTTTCCTCCTTTCGCATGCTCACTCCCCATTCCATGCGGGCGGCAGAGGGGAAGGAGTCTCTGGTGGCTGCAGCAGCAGCAGTAGAAGCGGTGGCGGCAGCTGGAGTGCAAATCCGGACAGGCGGCTCTGGCTCTCCCTTCCCTGAGCATGTCCTGTTGCTGCTGGTGCCACTTTTGGTGAATCCGGCTGGGCAGCGGGGCTCTTGCCATTGCTGCTGCTGCCGCCGCCACCAGCACCACCACCACTAGAGAGCTCGCTGTTCCGAGCCGCACTCATGAGTATGGCTGGCCTAGAGCGGCGGCATGCACTTTAAAGTGCCAGGACATGTTTCACTGTATGGTGGGCATGCCGCCTCAGCTGCTTCCCTCCCTCGGCTGGGGAGCAGCAATAGGCACTGCCACCCCCCTGGGGACAGCAGCAGGAGGCAAGTCAATGCGGCAGCCTCCTCAGTGAGGGAGCAGCACCATGGCAGGAGGAGCGAGCGAGCCACCTACCAACCCAAATTATTGGAAAGCGTGACTGTCCCACTGAACGTGGGACATCTGGTCACCTTACACATCATCTGTGGAATTTTCTTGCACCTTAAAACATTTTTAGAGCTTGATAAACTATGCAGAATGGAAACTTATCTTATTGTGATGATTCACAGAGCTTCACCTTGTTTTCTCAAGCTGTTCCCAGGATGAATATTAATTTTTAGTCAAATTGAAACACATGGAAGGAATTCACAGTCTTGTCCATTTCTCCAGTGGTGTATCTTTATAAAGCAAGCAACTGCAGCTCAGGGGAAATATAGTTTGTTTCCTGCCCTATGAAGGAAAGGGAAAAGCAATAAGTCAGACAGAAGAAACAGTACACGGAATTTTATCTCAATTAAGTAGTGGCAACTGGTAATCTTTGCAATCTACCTCACTCTTTCTCTCAGTCACCCGTTCATTTAGTGACTATTTTGCTTAAAGTCTGAATCACCAGAATCAATTGTGGTCACTAAAGGAGAACTGCCTGTTCTTTTGTTCCCTACGGTTGCTGATGTGGAGCAGTAATCCCCATTTTTTTAGAATTTCAAAGTACTTTTCTGGCCTTTTCCTTTCACCTTAATCATAAAAAATTGCCTTGAGGACAATGAATGATTTTCCCTCTGGACCCTGGGATAACAATTGAGGGTGGTCCACAGATATGGTCAAGATGGCAGTCACAATGATGTGGGAGAATTACCACCACCCGATTGGTTCCCTGCCTGACAGCTGTCAATATAAATAGCTGTCAAGCGGGCATTGTTCTGTTCCGTTCTGTTGTTGTCAGTTGTGTTGCTTAAATAAACATCTCTTTGAGGAACCCTCTCCTGCGTGCCTGTGAATTTAAAAGCTTGGAACCATGACTTCTGTACCACGCAGCACTGACGGAAAAGAAAGATTCAGAAAAGATAAAACAATTTCACTAGTAAAGACATTTTGTTAAATGTACAAACTATTTTATTTCAAGTTGGCCCTTTCTCTGTAAGCAGTCATCCACATTCTTTTTTTCAGGCCGATAGTTGTATTTCAGCATTTGAGGCTATGTTCTAAATGTGCCATAGTCTTGCAAAATGGCTGCTTGGAGAAGTTTCTCTAATTCACAAAATGGCTGCCATATGTGATACATATTCAAATGTGCAGTATTAATTTATCAGCAGACTATTTGCTGCTGGGGGTCAGGGTTGTGTTGGAGGTTATTATTCTGCTTTACAACATTCCACCTATTTATTTTTTTTAATGAAAATAAGTCAGGTGGGTTAAAGAATTGGGAAGGGTGAAACAGACTCAATTATGGCCTAGTTTAAGGTGACCAGATTTTCAGATTGGTAAAGAGGGACACCTTTGACCGGGGGGGGGGGGGGGCGGCTTGATTAAAAATTTTATACGGAGCAACAAAAATTTTCATACAACGCAAAAATAGTATTGTAATATTTTTTTATTTCAACATAATTACAATTTACAAATATAATACGTTTATTTACATTTATATTTATTAAATATATTGACAAAAATTATGTACAGTATAATTTTACTCTTTGGCATATTTCTCACTTGAGTGAATTTTTTTTAGTAGATTGCTGTCGTTGTTTAAAAGGTCATGAAATTTTTCACAAGAATTTGTTAAATTATATTTCACACATAAAATGGCTTTCAAAGTCTCAACACTTAATTGTGATTTTTCTGATGTCCACACTTTATTTACCGTAGAAAAAACGTGTTCAGTTGCAGCATTCGTTCCTGGTAAGGACAGAGCGTATTCCACAATTTTTTATGCATTATTGTATGGAATATGGTTTGTTTCAAAATGATGAAATATTTCTAACCATTTGTTCTCTATTGTGATTTTTGCTGATGCCCAAGATTCAACCTTTTCCTTATCAATATATATTTTTTAATAATGATGCCTCATCAAAAAGATTATTTTTAGAAATATTACTATTTGGGAAATTTTGATTAATATGATCGAATGATTTTTGCACATCATGCCAATTAAGTTCTTGTTTTAATGCAACCCAATGAAAATGTTCAATATCATTGTAATGTACCGTCCACTCTTCTAAATAATCTACGCAGTTACTATAGAAATTTTTAATGTGATTCATGATGTCTGCACGATTTATTGCACCTTGTTCTTCTAGCTGGTTTATACTATTACGGATAGTTATGAGAATAAAAATATTTTCTAACCGCTCTTGATACTGAAATTTTAAATTATTAATTTCATTTGCTACTTCGATTACCGAAATTCTGTCACCTTCAATAAGTTTTATACTATTTTGAAAAACAGCTGCTTGATTGTGTACAAACTCTAGCCAAATTTTTGAAGATTCTTTTTCAAAAAACTCTTATAAAATTCTAGGACATTTATCCTGTGATAGAAAGTAGGACTTCAAAGGATCGTATATTTTCAAAATTCTTTTGACAGCTGACAAAAGAGCTAACCAGTGCTTTTTACTCTATCCAAGTATTTTGTGATATTCGACTTCCGCATTTTCACAAAATTCTTTAACCATTTCAACGCGCACACTGTATATATAGAAATAAGAATATATTTTAACAATAATATTTTCCACATCTACGGGCAACAAGTCAGCAGCTGTTTGAATGCACAACCAACACCAATAATGTTTTGATTAAGGTTTTTGTTTAATATATAAAAAATATTATATGTACCTCTTCTCGCTTTTCCTCCAAAATTTGCGGTCGTGTTGTCTCCACAATATGCAATTATTTTATGTTTTAAATTGTTTTGTTCCAAAATATTAATAATGGAACTGAAAATTATTTCAGAAGTTTCGCCGGGCAAAGAAACAAAATTTAAAATTGGGTCATGTAATCACCTTTTGACAAAGTCAAATGGGGAAACCAGATTCACTTATGTTACTAACTTATCAGCTGCTTATTAGTTATTCACTTAAGAACTGTGGCAAGAAAGGTGGTATAGTGACCAAAGTTACAATGGCATTGAAAAAAGTGAGTGATGACCACACTTAGCGACCATTTTCACACTTAGCGACCATTGCAGCATCCTCATGGTCACACGATCAAAATTTTGATGTTTGGCAACGAATGAAAAATGGTCATCAGTCACTTTTTCACATAAGTGAATCTGGTTTCCCCATTTGACTTTGTCAAAAGGTGACAAAAGAGGCAGCTACATGACCCCAGGACACTGAAACTATCAAAAATACGAATCTGCCAAACATCAAAATTTTGATCGTGTGACCATGAGGATGCTGCAATGGTCGCTAAGTGTGAAAATGGTCGCTAAGTGTGAAAAATGGTCATCAGTCACTTTTTTCAATGCCATTGTAACTTTGGTCACTCTAATTTCACTCTAATTTTTTTTCAATGTGAACAGAAAAGTATAGTGTTTGAGTGGCACATTTTCATGCCTGAGCACCTGAATTTTTTTCAGAGATGTCACCTAAGACAACAATGAAATCAGTATTAGTTGAAACTCAAAGTTATGTTTATTCAAGGTACCCGCTTAATTAAAAGTGTTATATAGTATCAGTATCACTTAACAACGCTCCTGCTTAGCAACCAAAATGTTGGCTCAGAAAGTCTGGCATTTGAAGCACGCAAATCTTAAAGCTGTTGTTACAAGATCCTTGCACCCATAACCCTTTAGGAAAAAAACCTCAGGGATCTTCAAACCTGACAGCTTTAAGACTTGTGGACTTCAACTCCCAGAATTCCTCCTCTAGTCATGTTGCGGCGACATCATCTGTGTGGATCTGCTCCATCTTCAGTTTTTTCACTGGGGGCAGGGCTGCCGCTGAAGATGCCAATGAGCCCCCACCCCCAGAATAACTGCTGCCGCCGCCGCCTCCTCCAACAGCACCACCACACCACATTTGCTGCCCGGCACTGCAGCTGAGGTGAAGCCGCCAAAGCTCCCACTGGGGCCCCCGCCCATGGCAGAGGCGGTGGTGCCTCCCCCTCCGCTCGGAACACCTCAGCTTGGCAGGGGTGCTGGTGGGAGCTTTAGCGGCTTCACCTCAGCCACAACATTGGGCGGCAAATCCGGCAGTGTTGTTGGAGGAGGAGGAGGCAGCAGCAGATATTCCGGTGGCAGCAGGGGCTTTGGGGGTTTATTTCAGCCACAGCGCCGGACGCAAGTGGCTAGGATTGGCCGCCCACAAAGGACCTCCCCAAGCTTGCTTTGCTGAACACAGGGACGACTGATGCTAGTTTGAGCGGCCACGGCCGGCACAAACTACCATCAGTCTCTCCGTGCTCATCAAAACAAGTCTGGGGAGGTCCTTTGCGGGAGGCCAGTTCTAGCCGCCTGCAAAGGACTTCCCCACGTTTGCTTTGCTGAACACGGGGCGACTGACTGGTAATGAGTGGCGCAGCTGGCGCCTAGGTCCTAGGAGACCAGCAGTGCCGTGTAAGTTCCTGCTGCCGTCCCCGCGCCCGTGCTAACGCTAACCTAACCCTAGATTTTCTGAGCCCTGCACCGCAGTTAGAAACTGTGGCATGGGGTTTTCTTGCCACGTGCGTGGCTGCGCACGTTAGGGAACAGTGGTGGGGATTCTTTCTGCACAGCGGCGGAGACTTGCTGCTGGCTCTGCCGCACCCCCCCCCTTTGCACAATAAATAAAATAATATTTTTAAAAACATTAAATTAAAAAAATTAAAGAAAAAAACCCGGGTCACTTACCAGCAGGCAGGCAGAGTCAGAACTTTGATGCAATGGATCCTCACAGTGATGGATGGAAGCACGGAGCAGGCAGGCAGCAGGAACAGGTAAGACACTGACAAAAAAAGGCTAGGGTCCCTTAGTGGTGTAGAGAGGAAGCGCGGTGGGGGGGGGGGAAGCTAGACCGCGGCGGCTACTGCCAGCCCGCGGCCTCCCTAGGGAAGGCTTTCGCAAGGGAAGGCCTTCCCTTGCAAAGCTAGGCCGCCGCAGCCCACCCAAAGCCTCCTGATTCCCGCCGCCAGAGTTGCTTACCTGAAGCAGCAAAGGCGAAGGCGAAATGGAGACTCGAATCAGCAGCGTGCTTAGACTTTTCCATCCCCAGCCCGCTCACTGATTGGCTGGTGTCCAGGCCCAATCAGTGAGCAGCAGGCTGGGCTGCCTTAGACTTAGTGTGGATGGGTGGGGGAGCGAGCGACAGCAGATGGGCGGGGGAGCGAGCAAGCTATAAAAGTGGGACTTTTTGAAAACTGTGCGGGACGCGGGACAAAATGTAGAAAAGCGTGCCTGTCCCGCTGAAAGCGGGACGTCTGGTCACCTTAGCCTAGTTGCTATGTTGGGTGTCCTAGCTATAAAATATTGAGAACTGATAATTTTCCATAGATGATCACCAATATGATCGGGAACTTTCCAGAAATTTTTTTTTTTGCCTTTCAGACCTCTTGCTTTGGGTTAAAGAAAAGAATATGCAACATCAGGCAGAAAAATTAAGCCATGTACGTTGCTCTTGCTAAGAAAAATAGCAGGGAGTTCCAATGGATACCTTTGATGTCAGAAGAAAATTACTCATTGGTGAGACAGAAATTATCTCACTTAAATAGTATTTTTCTTGAGCTATGTTCTCAAAACCCAGCAACTGTTCTGCCCAAAAAAGAGAGAAATTGAGAGAGATTATTTGGCACCCAAATGTTCTTCTCATGTTTCTAACTCATCCATCCCAGCAGTAAAGGATATTCTTGCAAAACATTTTTTGGATAGCTGTATTGTTAATCCATTAATGAGGAAAAGAGATGAGCAATATTTTATATATAGAAGTTATTCAATGTTATTTTAAAAAAGAAAAGAACATGGATTTTAGTTGTCACAATGGGAAAATCCAGGTTAGCAAAGTCACTCCAATTCCACATCAAACCAGCTAATTTTAGAACTTTCATTCTCTATATTTCCACAGATTTAGGACTCACTTGGTTAATGTTAGCACAATTGTTTAATTCAATTGATTAATGTTAGCTACAGTTTCCTGAAGGTTTTTATTGCAAGTATTATTGATGCATAGTCAAGACAGTGCACCTACACTGATGTATATAGAATCAATAATGTCATTGTGATCAGTAGGAGTTACTCATAAACTTATATAGGCTAAAACTGAACTCATTAAAGTAAAGTCAACAGACAATAACTCAGAGATGTACAAAGTAGGGATGGGAGTAAGTGACCAACTCTGTATTGTGACATTGCTGATGATATATTTTTTCCCTTCTTTATCTTTAGAAGGCATGAAGAGAGCACTAGGAACCATGGAATCCTATTGTAATGAGTAACAACTAATAATTAATTGTGATAATCTAAAGATTTAGTATATTTTCCAATAAAGCAAAAAAAGCACAAGTGGACAATTAATTCTCGTGAATTAGAGCAGATCAAAATTTTAAAATACTTGGGCATAGTGTTTCAGGCTCCTAGAAAATTAACAGTTCAGGCAAATTATGCTACTTCTACTGCCCAAAAGAGCTCACAAGCAATAACTAAAATTTATAGATAGCAGTTTGTCAAATTATACTCCAGCAGTGATTAAATTGATTATGGCTAAAACAGTTCCCCAGGACACAACTTGGCCCATATGTTATGGTTGTATTACGTAGTATATTTTGTGGATCGGCGGAAGGATGAGACTGGAGCCAGAACTGCCAGAACGAGAACGGTTTTATTCAAGGTAACTATTTACAGGCGATTCAGCACCTTCCCTGCTTGACAGCTATTTATATGGAGCTGTCAAGCAGGGAAAGCCAATGAGCACGCCCCTAGTGTCCCGCACTCAGCCAAGCTGCGCCTTAGCCAATCAGGGCACGGCTTGGCTGGTTGCTAGCTGCCAGGTCATAAGTCGAGGACTTTCTGAGTCCTCAACACCCCTTCCCTCCCAGCGAGAGCGAGAGCACATGCACAGAGTTGAAGCATGTGTAATCGGCCAGATAGGCGGGGCGGTGCCGGACCCGCCCAGAACGCCTCAGTCCTGCAGGAGTCATCGGAGGGGTGAGTCGTGCTCGTTGAAGCTCCTCCCAGGAGGGAGTGGAGCTCCAAGCGACACCATCTTGGGTTGGCCCAGAAGGCGGGCGCAATGCAGCTGGTAGGCCGGGCCATGGGAGAGCGGTGTCTGGGGTGGAGTCACAGTGCCGGTAGGCGGCGGCCAGTGAATGGCAACTGTTGTAACTGGGGAAAAGGGCCGGATCAGCTTGAGGCGAAGCTGGGGACACTGGCCAGCAGGTGGCATCCGGGTAGGTGGGGCCTGCCTGGGAAAAGGCCCGTGTGTTTAAATCACACAACGCGAACTCGGTTTGAGCAAGGGAATGGGAAGGCAGAAGTCCTGAAACATTGGAGTAGGAGAGGCCTGCCTGGGGAAAGGCCTCGAACTGGAAGTTGTTGACTGTCTGGAGAGCAGCGGTATCCTGGGCCCCTGGATCAGAAGGGGCACTGGTCTCAGTGGGAAGACGCCTCCTTAACTGATCCACGTGGCGCCTCCACTCGGATCCATCAGCCAGTCCGACCCTATAAGAACAGAGACCGGTTATGGACAGAATAGAGGTAGCCACCCATTTAGCATCCCCAGCGAATGAGCGGGCCCAAACCAAGTCCCCCAGCAGGAAAGAGTGGGGAGGGGAAACCTCCAGGTTGCACGTCTGCTCCCCTGAATAGAGCAGATAGAGCCTATCCAGGGGGGTTCGCAGGCGCCAACCCATCAGCAGCTCCGCGGGGCTTTTGTTGGTTGTTGGGCAGGGGGTGGAGTGTTGGCTTAGCAGGTAAGCTGCCACCCTCGCCGGCCAATCGCCCCATTCCATCCGGCCAAGTGCCTCCTTGGCACAGCGGACTGCATGCTCTGCCTGGCCATTGCAGGCTGGATGATAGGGGGCGGTGGGCATGTGCCAGATGCCTTGCGAGGCCACTAATTCCTGGAATGTAGTGGAAGCGAACTGTTGTCTGACACAATAACGTCCGGCAACCTGTGGGTTGCGAACAACCTACATAGGGCCCTGACCGTACTCTCAGACGTGGTGGAGGTCATGAGGACCAGCTCCACCCAGCGAGAGTACGCATCCACTACGACCAGGAACACCTGGCCGTGAAAGGGACCGGCAAAATCGATGTGCAAACAAGACCACGGGCCTCTCGGAGCCTCCCACTCGTGAGTAGGCACCGCCGGAGGGGTGGGACAGGACAACTGACACGGGGCACAACAGCCCACCCAATCCGCTATGTCAGTATCCAGCAGGGGCCACCAGACATAGCTGCGCGCCAATGCCTTAATGCGCGCTATGCCCAGGTGATCCCTGTGGAGCTGAGATAGGACCTGAGACCACAGCAGGGGAGGAATGACCACCCTGTCCCCCCAGATAAGGCACCCGCTATGGATAGACAATTCCATCTGGCAGACATTATAAGGCCAGAAGGCGTCGGGCACCTTCCCCAGAGGCCACCCGCGGAGCACCCAGGAGCACACCTGGGACAGAACTGGGTCGGCCTTAGTGTGAGCGGCCACATCAGAGGCAGTGAGAGGAAGGCCCAGGGAGGCAATTGAAAGGACAGACAGGGTGGGCACCAGAGAGGGGTCGGTGCCAAGCAGGGGGCAGAGGCTGAGGGCATCGGCATGCCCCAACTGCTTGCCAGGACAGTACAGCAGCGTGTAGGAGTACGCCGCTAGGAATTCCATCCAGCGGGTTATTCTGGGAGATAGGATGGGGGGGGGGTCAGCTTGTTGCCGGCCAAAAGCCCAAGCAGAGGCTTATGGTCCGTGACAAGAGTAAAGTGCCAACCGTACAGGTAATCATGGAATTTTTTAATCCCGGATACTGCAGAGCCTCCTTGTCGATCTGGCTGTAATTGCGCTCCGCAGAGGAGAGTGTCTGAGAGTAGAAAGCCACGGGGGCCTCCGAGCCATTCGGGAGGACATGGCTCAGGACCGCCCCCAGACCGTAGGGGGGAGGCGTCACAGGCCAAGTCAGTGGCAGCTTGTCACTATACTGGACTAAGACAGCCGCTGACGTAAGCATGTCTTTGACAGCCGCAAACGCATGCACTTCGTGGCTGCCCCAGTGCCAGGATGCGGATCAATCGAGCAACCAATGCAGCAGCTCGACTAGTGATGCCTTGTGTGGCACAAACGGCGCATAGAAGTTCAGCAGCCCCAGAAATGCCTGCAGCTCCGCCTTGGAGGAGGGGCCGGGGGTGTTTCTGATGGCATCAACCTTTGATGGGGTAGGGTGGATCCCTTGGGCGCCAATCATGAAGCCCAAGAACTCCACCCACGGCACAGCAAAAGACATTTGCTGCACTTCAATTTCAAGCCCGCGCCCCTGAAACGGAGGAGGACCTTCCTGAGCATTTCGATGAGCTCTGAGCAGCTGGAAGCAGCGATCAGAACATCATTGAAATACGGAACCACACCGGGGAGCCCATGGAGTAACCGCTCCATGAGGCTCTGGAAGATAACCGGGGCCAAGGAAATGCCAAATTGGAGGCGGTGACAACGAAAAGCCCCACGATGGGTGACGATGGTCTGGGCAGCCGCTGCATCATCGTCCACCAGGAGCTGCTGGTAGGCCTGCGCCATATCCAGTTTCACAAAGGTGCAGCCCCGCCCCAAGGAATGGAGCAGGTGCTGCACTACAGGGACGGGATAGGGGTTTGCCTGGAGGCCAAGGTTTATTGTCGACTTGTAGTCGGTGCAGATCCTGACCGACCCGTCGGCCTTGACAGGGACCACAATAGGGGTCTCCCATCACGAGTGGTCGATGGGCTCCAGGACGCCCTGCACCAGCAACTCATCAAGCTCGGCATCAACCTTGGCCCGCAAGGCAAAAGGCGATGTCAGCCTCTGCTTTGCTGTTGCTTTCGGCTGCCATGAAACGGGGAGGGAGGGCATGGTATTTGGGAGGGGTTACTCATTGTGCTGGAGGAAGGTTCTGGAGCTCAGCTGCCTGTCGGACTACGCATGCGTAGGAGATTCCCGCCAGGACTAACGGCACCAACATTCCATCTTTGTGATGCCTTTTGAAGTTATCTCACACCTGACACTTGGGAGAATTATGAGTGGACTGTAACTGTGATGCCAAGGGGTGGGGAATGGGTCATTCTATATATCAATCGCTTTAGTGCCTAAATAATCAGACTTCGCTTCACTATGCCTTTAATCATTTATAATTAGTAAAAGTACACTTGATTTCTACTCATGGAGTCTCATGGTCTTCTTTCCTAATTATCTAATGGAGAGGTCCTGACAGTAAGCGAAGTCTCACTCACACCCCACCAGGAGATTTCAACCTTCCGTGGGGGGTGTACTTACAAGAAGGAACGAGGAAAATGTCTTTGCGAGTGAGCAATGAAGAAGAGCCTGAAAGGGAAACTGCAGACCCATCATTACCTGGGAGAATGGCTGGCCTAGGAATAGCGGACCCTGCGGTTCCCTCTCGTTGGTCCCTAAGTGTGTGGCAAAAAGAGGACAGCGTAAGTTGGGATGCTGGAGTTACTAGGAGAAAACAAAGGGGAAAACCAGCCGACTGGGAAGAAACCTTGACCGAACGGAAGCCCCGAGAAAGAGACCAAACGGAAGAATTTGAACTAAGGTACTCTATGCAAAAATTTAGGGAGGGTGAAGAGGCCGAGGGAGGATGGGAGCAAACAAACCCAGAAACAGCTCCCCCCCCCAGCCAGGGTGGCTGCCATAGTAGGGGGGCCCCCCCAGAAGACGCAGGATGGCAAAAGTCCCTCCCTTACCTGTAAAATATGACGGGAATTCCAAGAAACTGGGTCTCTTTGTTATACAAATTTGAAACTATATGGAAATTTATGGGCCTGATTTAGAAACAGATGAAGTGAAGGTGCGAATGGTTTTACTTGCTTTGGAGGAAGAGGCAGCTGAATGGATGATCAGCTTGCACCAAAGCAATTCCCCCCTCCTGAGGAATTTTGATGCTTTTATGACTGCTTTTAAAAGATGATTTGATGACCCACTAATTGAGAAATGGGGAAAGATGAAATTTATGGCCCTCAAACAGGGAGATAGACCGGTGGCTAAATATATTCAGGAGTTTCAACAGCTTTCTTGTTATATGAGATGCTGGTCTCAAGATGCCCTTTTGGACCAGTTTGCATTGGGATTAAATGAGGACATTTCCCAACAATGCGTTAACAGACACCTTCCCAAGCGAGTTACAGCTTGGTATGAAAATGCAGCAGACGTTGAGCTCGATTTGATTAGACTTCAATGTGCGAGAGAGGAGAAAGCAGGAAAATCACCCCCCCCCAGCTCAAAAGGCCCCATTCCATATCAGGGGTGAGGGAAAGGGAAGCTCCACCGGCAAGGCCAAGCCGCTCACATGCTTCCATTGTGGGAGGGGAGGCCACCGCGCCACAGATTGCCGCGTTAAACTTCCTGCAACCGCCCCGCCCCCTGCCAAGAGGGAAGGGAAGACGAGCAAGGGCCCAGGGAAGAAGAAAGAGGCTGCTTTCGCTGCTGATAACACCCCCCAGCGCTTCAGGCAGGAGGTGGAGGAAGAAGCAGACGTCACCCCCAGCTCCTCTGATGACTCCGATGATGACGCCTTGCCTCGCTGGGTGAGTTCAAATAAAGACCCCATGTTGATCCCAATAGAATTAAGGGTACCACCCGATAGGGTGACAGAACAACTTCCTGCACTCCTTGACTCGGGCTGTTCGAGATGTATGATTAATCCTGCAATGGTGGAAAAACTGGGCCTGAAATTAAGAACTTTGAAAACCCCTATTGTGTTTTGCCAAATCGATGGATCCATTGCAGGGGGTGGGCCAGCCCATTTCTATACTGAACCTCTAGAGATGAAAATGGGCACCCACGTAGAATTGATCTCTTTTATTGTGGCTCCTGGGATGGACAGACCCCTGATTTTGGGACTCCACTGGCTTCGTAAATGGAACCCTCGCATTAATTGGAGGGAGGGATGGCTGCGCATTCGCACCAGCACAGCTCCAAACGGGGAGGGCGATACCCCAGAGCCTGCTGGCTCCAGCCCCGCATTGGCTGCCAGGGGGCAGGAGAGAATTGAAGGGGAAGAAAAGATTCCAAAAGAGTATTGGGACCTGAAAGGAGTTTTTAGTGAAAAATCTTCAGATAAGCTTCCACCCCACAGACCTACTGATTGCTCCATCGATATCTTGCCGGGGCTAAAGCTTCCAAAGCCCCAAATATATTCAATGTCTCCTAGGAAAATGGAGGAAATGAGAAAATTCATTGATAAAAACTTGGAAAGGGGTTTCATTGAGCCAGCACGACCCAAGGTGGCTGCACCCGTGTTGTTCAGAGAGAAGAAAGATGGCTCCCTGAGATTATGTGTTAATTTCAAAAACCTGAACTGTATCTCAGCTCAAAACCTATACCCGTTACCGTTGATGAAGGACATGCTGGCCCAATTTGGAAAGGGCCGCATTTTCACTAAATTGGACCTCAGAGAAGCATACTATAGAGTGCGCATAAAGGAGGGGGATGAGTGGAAGACGGCTTTCAACTGCCCCCTCGGTTGTTTCCAGTTCCGGGTGATGCGCTTTGGCCTGAAGGGGGTGCCTGCAGTCTTCATGCAATTAATTAATGAGATTTTGCATGACCACCTTTACAAAGGCGTTATCGTATATTTGGACGATATCCTTATTTACACTCAAACTTATGACGAACACGTCACGTTGGTCCGCACTGTCCTGAAAAAGCTCCGGGCCGCTGAACTGTATGCCAAGTTGTCCAAGTGTGAATTTCACCAGGAGAAGATTGACTACCTGGGGTATCGTATCTCCCCCGCTGGTATTGAGATGGACCCCACTAAGGTGAAGGCGGTCACTGAGTGGGAGGTGCCCCATACACGTAGACAATTGCAGAAATTTTTGGGTTTTGCCAATTTCTCCTGCATAATATTTTTATTTCCGTTTCATTCTATACAATCACATGTTTACTGTGCATAACCAGGGCATATAACATTGAGTAATAACCACAACCCTCACTTATATAGAAAGTGTCCCCTACAATACAAACCGAATATACCACCTTGACCCACCATACACCCTCTTTCAACCCCCTCCAACTTTCATTCTCCCTTCTCACATACCCCTCTACGCCTACTTCCCCTCCCCCTCTATCTAACCCTAACCCTATCACTCCCTCTCTTAATCCATTCCCTCCCTTCCTTCTCCTCCTCCTCTCTCTCACTCTCTCCACCCTCCTTCTTCTTTCACTCAGCTCCTCCCTTCGGTATACTTCTATTACCTTCCAATATATTCGGTTTGTTCTGTTTTAACACTAACATTAAAAAGCCACAGTATACAAGTGCAATCATGTACCTTAAAGTTTAACACATATTATGTTTCCCCCCTTCCCCCCCTCCCCCTAGATCCCCACCTCCCTTCCCTCCCCCCGACTTCCCAGAGACCATACATGGTATAACTTTTTAGCAATCACAGTCTAGAATATCTCTACATTGATCTCAGCTTCTTACTGTTACCCAAATTTTAAACAGTTTGAGTTCTTACTGATGCTAAGCATAAGCTATCTGGAGTTTCTTAATCCCATGTTTACTTTGTATATAATCAATCCATTTTTTCCAGTCTCGTTTATATCTCTCGTTTGAATGTTCTTTGAGATATGCTGAAATTTTTGCCATTTCGGCTAAGTTTATAACTTTTAAAGTCCATTCTTGAATTGTAGGCAAATCTTTCTTCTTCCAATATTGCGCCACCAAGAGTCTCGCTGCCGTTATTAAGTACAGAACCAAATTAATCTCTGCTGCCATAAAGTCAATACATATACCTAGTAAAAACAGCTGGGGGGGTGAATTTTATCCTTCTTTTGAAGATATTTTGCAGAATCCACCATATTTTTATCCAAAATGCCTTAACATTACGACATGTCCACCATATATAAAAATATGTAGCATCAAGAGAACCACATCTCCAACATTTAGGTTGAACATTCGGATACATAGAAGCAAGCTTTTTGGGATCTAAGTGCCATCTATAAAACATCTTATAAAAATTTTCTCTCAGATTTTGTGCTTGTGTAAATTTCACATTTCTTACCCAAATTCTTTCCCATGTCTCCAGCATTATTGGTTCCTCAATATTCTGAGCCCATTTTATCATACAATCCTTAATCAGTTCCGTTTCAGAATCCATCTGTATTAATACATTGTATATCCTCTTTATATGCATTGAGCTTTGATCTCTTATTTGTTTAAACAAATTATCCTCAACTTTTACAAAGCCAATTTTTTGATCTGTTTTCCACCTGGCCTGTAGTTGACCATACTGAAACCACGTTTGAACTACCTTCTCTTCTTTAAGTACCTCTAAAGATTTTAATTGCAACACCCCTCTTTCTAAAATAAGAAGTTGTCTATAGGTGGTTCTATCGTGTTTTTGTTCTGTATTCATATTTTCAATTGCATGTCTAGGAATTGCCCACATGGGCAATTTATCATTTAGTTTGTGTTGGTATTTTTTCCAGACCCGCAATAAAGCATTTCTTAAAATATGATTTTTAAAATTCTTATCCAGTTTTTTGTTAAATAACAAGTAAGCATGCCAACCATATACCAAGTCGTGTCCCTCGATATTCAATATTCTATCATTGGTTAAATGAGTCCAATCACTAATTGCAGATAATGCCACTGCATCATAGTATAATTTTAAATTAGGTAATTTCAATCCTCCCCTTTCACGTGTATCTTGCATTATTTTCATCTTTACCCTCGGCTTCTTTCCTGCCCATACAAATTTGTTGATACCCTTCTGCCATTCTAAAAGATTCACATCTCTTTTAAGTATTGGTAACATTTGAAAAAGAAATAAAATTTTTGGTAAAATGTTCATTTTCACTGCCGCTATCCTACCCAGCAAAGACAAATGCAGTTTCTCCCACCTTTTCAACTCCAACTGTATACTATGCCAAAGTGGTTCATAATTATGCTTATATAATTTCCCATTTGAGGTTAAGATATTAACTCCAAGATATTTGACTTTTTCAACTACCTCACATCTTAACATCGCTCCCAGTTCTTCCTTCTGCTTGATATTCATATTTATAGCTAATATTTTGGTTTTTCCTAAATTTATTTTAAATCCCGAAACCTGACCATATTGATTGATCATATTCATTAAGACCCTACTGGATTCCTGCGATTGTTCCAATATTATAACCAGGTCATCCGCAAATGCGCGGACTCTGTATTCTTGCTGTCTAATCTTAATCCCTTTTAGACCGCTCAAGCCCCGTATCTTATTCAACAATACTTCCAAGGTTATAATAAACAATAATGGAGACAGAGGGCAGCCCTGTCTTGTACCTTTCTCAATTTGAAAGGAGTCTGTTAGACTTCCATTGACTATAATCTGGGCTGTTTGCTGCTGATATATTGCATCAATTGACCGTAAAAAGCCATCTCCTATCTGCATTTTTTGCAATATCTTCAGCAGGAATTGCCAATTAACTCGATCAAAGGCTTTCTCAGCATCCAAAAATATAAATGCGGCCGGGATTTGATTATTCTTCCCCAGGTATTCTAAAGCGTTAATGATTAATCTAACATTGCTCTTCATCTGTCTACCCTGTATAAAACCAGTTTGATCGCTATGTATCAATTGTTGAATAACCACCATTAGCCTATTTGCTAATATTTTAGTGAAAATTTTATAATCTACATTGAGTAGTGAAATGGGTCTATAATTTTTGGGCTGAGTAAGATCTTGGTCTTCTTTGGGTATCAACGATATAAACGCTGTCTTCCACGAAGGGGGCACTTTCCCTCCCGATTGAATTTTATTGAATAATTCTCTGAGAGGTTCTACCATTTCTAACTGTAGGTTTTTATAGTAAACAGCTGTTAAACCATCTGTACCTGGTGCTTTCCCTAACTTTAATTGTTTAATTGCCTGCAGGATTTCCTCAGAGGTTATTGGTTGATTCAGCTTGTGACTATGTTCTTCTCTAACTAGGGGGATTTTCTCTTTATCTAAGTATTTATCTATGTCTATGTCCCTAATTTTATCCCCTTTGTACAACTCTGTAAAAAATTCTCGAAATGCCTTTTGGATCTCTTCCTGTTGAAAAACTTCCTTCCCTCTATAACACAATTTGGATACATTTCGAGCTTTCCTTTTTTTCCTAATCTGGTAAGCCAACCACCTACCGGGTTTATTTGCGTTGCAAAAAGTATTATGTTTGGCATATAATAAACTGGTGGCTACCTGGTCAGAGATCAGCATATCAAACTGGGATTTTAATATAGAGATTGCTTCCTTAATCTTTATGTCACTTGGGTTCAATGTTAATTCCAACTCTTTCCCTTTAATTTCCTCTTCCAATTCTTTTCGTTTTTGCCCTTGTTTGTGTCTATATATTCTGTTTATGTTCATTAGTACTCCTCTCATATATGCTTTGCTTGCATCCCATACATATTCCATAGATGTACCTTTATTCATATTAAGAACAAAATATTCTGATAACAATTTTTTACAATCCTTAATATACTTTTCATATCTAAATAAATTTTCATTCAACCTCCAAGACCTTCTTGCCTGGACTACCCTTCCCAATTCCATCCAAACTGGATTATGATCCGAAAGAACTCTCGCCATAATCTTTGTCTTCTTCACCCTAGAAAGTAAATCATTAGTAGTTAGTATAAAATCAATCCTTGAAAGAGATTGATGTCTATCGGAAAAGAAGGTAAAGTCATATTCTTCTGCATGCCTTTCACGCCAAACATCTCGCAATTCGAAGTCGTCCATCATGTCAAAAAAGGATTTGGGTAACTTAGCTCGAAGTTTGGTGTTCAGGCGAGATGTCTTCTTATCTCTTTTGGTATCAATCACGCCATTCCAGTCACCCAATAGTATACAAGACTTGAAGTCCCACTGTACTAATTTAGCATGGAGATTTCTATAAAATCCATCTTGTTGTTGATTAGGAGCATAAATTCCCAAAAGTAATGTCCTTTTCCCTTCTAAGATTAAATCTAATGCAATATATCTTCCAAAGGGATCTGCTTCGATTAGCTCGGCTTTAATGTCTTTTCTTAAGTATACTACTATGCCGTTTTTCTTTTCCGTGGCTGAGATCGCAAAATGTTGACCAAGTTTGGGGTTAAACAAAAATTTTTGATCAGTTGATTTGATATGGGTTTCTTGCAAACAAATTATATCATTCTTAAACTGTTTGAGATAATGAAATATTTTCTTTCTTTTCTGTGGAGAGTTCAGTCCATTAACATTCCATGTCAAAATCTTAGTTGTCATTTTTGGTTGCCTGAAGCTTTTTTAGAGCCTCCCGCAAGGCCTGTCTTGCCTTTGGTATGGCTCCTTCCACAGCTTCTGAGCTTGTTGCTGTAGCTCCTTGATCAATGGCCGACGATTGTTGAGGTTGTTGCATTGTAGCTTGTTTATCCGTTTATCTGGTGGTCATACGGTTAGGTCTTCTTTCCTTGACCCCTTGCCCTTCCGGGAGGGGGAGATGGTGCATTTTATCTGATGGTTGTATGGTTTGCTGTTTATCTTGTTCGTCTCGTGGTTTTTCTCCATATCCGGAAGGTTCAGGGTGTCCCATCTTCAGAATCTTATGATAGAAATCTCGAGCTTTCCATACAGAGCTGAAATTTTTGGGTTTTGTCAATTTCTATCGTCAGTTCATCCCTTCTTTTGCCAAAATTGCACTTCCCATCACTAATTTGTTGAAGTCCAAAGGTGGGCCTAAACCTAAGCCTAACAAGCCGCTGGATTGGACCATGGAGTGTCAGGCTGCTTTTGAGAAGTTGAAACGGCTTTTTGCGGCGGAACCAGTTCTGAAGCATCCGGACATGGACAAGCCTTTTGTCATTCAAGCTGATGCCAGCGATGTGGCAGTTGGGGCCGTCTTGCTTCAGACCAACGACCAAGGTAATTTGCAACCATGCGCATACACCTCCTGTAAGCTCACGGACACAGAAAGGCGTTGGGCAATCTGGGAGAAAGAAGCATTTGCAGTGCGTTGGGCTTTGGCCACGTGGCACCACTTTCTAGAGGGCGCTAAGCACCCATTTGAGGTGTGGACTGACCATAAAAACTTAGAGGTGTTGAGAACTCCAAGGCGCCTCTCCCCTAAGCAGATGCGCTGGGCTCAGCATTTCAATCGTTTCAATTTCACACTCAAGTACATCCCAGGAGGGAAGAATTTCATGGCTGATGCTTTGTCCAGACTCCCTCAGTACAACTGCTCTAAGCTGAGTATTGTTCAACCCGTGGTTCTCGCATCCAGCCTTGCTGCTCCGGTTGTCACTCGGCAGCAGGCGCGCTCGAAAGTAGAAGTGCCTCAAGATTTCCTTTCTGACCTCAAACAGGCCCTTCCCCAGGATGACTGGTTCCAGCAGCATCAGGGTGAATGCACAATGAGGGACGATTTACCGTGGATTGGGGCGAAACTTTATGTCCCTGCCTCTCTTCGTCTCGTTGTTCTCCAACAGGCTCACGATTCCAAGTTGGCGGGTCACTTTGGATTTGTGAAGACACTGCATTTGGTGAAGAGGCAGTTTTGGTGGCCCTCTTTGAAAAAAGACATTGAACTTTATGTTGCCAGTTGTCCGGTCTGTGCAGCCGCTAAACGACCACCAGGGAACCCGCAAGGTCTACTCCAATCTGTAGCCTGCCCTGTCGCCCCTTGGAAGGAAATTTCTATGGACTTTATTGTCGAACTTCCTGAGAGCCAGGGGCACACTGTCATATGGGTGGTTACTGACTTATTTTCCAAGCAAGTTCATTTCATTCCGTGCCACAAGATTCCTTCTGCGAAGGCACTTGCTAAACTCTTCATTTCTCACATTTACCGGTTGCATGGCGTGCCTGATCGCATCATTTCTGATAGAGGTGTACAATTCACTTCTGTTTTTTGGAAGGAATTTCTTAAGCGCATTGGCTCCGCCCAGGGTCTAAGCTCCGCCCACCACCCTCAGACTAATGGGGCTTGCGAGAGGACTAATTCTGTTCTGGAACAATATTTGCATTGTTTCATCAATTATCAGCAAGATGATTGGGTGGACTTGTGGCTTATAATAATTCTGTCCATAGCAGCACTGGATTCACTCCTTTTCGTGTTGTGTTTGGTCAGGACTTTGTTCCTATTCCTGAAATTCCCCTTGAGCAACCACAAGTTTCTTCCATCTCTGAGTGGAGTGAGCGATTGAGCCATGTTTGGCCTTTGGCACTTAGTACTTTGGATGCTGCACATCGCGCTCATAAGAAACAGGCTGATAAGAAGCGTGCGCAACCTTACCAATACAAAGTGGGTGACCAGGTTTATTTATCCACGAAGTTCCTTCAAACTACACAAAAGTCTAAGAAGTTGGGGCCTAAGTACGTGGGCCCATTTCCCATCATCAAGGTCATCAATCCTGTTTCGGTTCGTTTGCAGCTACCCAAGCATCTCAACCGTGTTTATCCAGTTTTCCACGTTAACCTCATTAAACCAGTTCATTTCTCATCTTTACGTCCACCAGTGGACCCACCACCTGCCCCCCTGTTGATTGATGGTGAACAACATTTTGTGGTTCGAGACATATTGGACTCTCGACGGAGGCGGAATCGGATAAAGTACCTGGTGGCTTGGAAGCATTTTCCTCCATCTCATACCGAGTGGGTGGACAAGTCCCATGTCCGTGCTCCCCGACTGCTTTGAAAGTTTTATTCTGCTTATCCTGACAAGCCTTGACTTTCTCTCCCCCACTCTTTTTCTCTTCTGTTTTTGTTGTTCGTCTGTTTGTTTGTGTTTTGTCATTTTCCAGGCCTGAACGCCTTTTTTCCAGAGGACGGCCGGATGTCAGCCTCTGCTTTGCTGTTGCTTTCGGCTGCCTTGAAACGGGGAGGGAGGGCATGGTATTTGGGAGGGGTTACTCATTGTGCTGGAGGAAGGTTCTGGAGCTCAGCTGCCTGTCAGACTATGCATGCGTAGGAGATTGCTGCCAGGACTAACGGCACCGACATTCCATCTTCGTGATGCCTTTTGAAGTTATCTCACACCTGACACTTGGGAGAATTATGATTGGACTGTAACTGTGATGCCAAGGGGTGGGGAATGGGTTATTCTATATATCAATCGCTTTCGCGCCTAAATAATCAGACTTTGCTTCGCCATGCTTTTAATCATTTATAATTAGTAAAAGTACACTTGATTTCTACTCATGGAGTCTCGTGGTCTTCTTTCCTAATTATCTAATGGAGAGGTCCTGACAGGCACCCTGCGAGCCTTCAGTTGAATAGGTGCAACCTGGGGGTCAAGTTTGAGGGAAATGTGGGTGCCCTTGTAAGAGCCCAGCTGGCTATCGAAGACGTCTGCGAATTCCCTGAGGACGTCTTCCAATGAGGGGGCAGAGTCACCCACCTGATGGATTCCCTCAATTGACAACCCCAGGGGAAGGAACCAATCCAACCCTAACAGGGCAGGCAGGGGCTTTTGAACAATTAAGACAGGCAAGCGGCCGTGAAAATCCCCATAGTCAACCCAGATGGGGAAACAACCCAGGGTGGGAATAAGAGTCCCCTGGTAGTCTCTGAGAGACGTGTCAGCTGGCTGCAGCTGGTCATGGATAACTCGGGGATACAGACGGGCGAAGGTAGACCAAGAAAGCAGGGAGCGGGAAGAGCCAGAGTCCACTTCCATGCTGCAGGGCTGACCTTCCAGGCTAAGGGCAGCAGAGGTTTTCTTCGAACCCGCGGAGGTCTGGCTGACAGTCTCCCCAATGTAGTCGGGCAGGGTCACCACATAGCAGTCTTCAGCCCGCCGCTGAGGCCGACGATCCGGTTGGTGGTGTGGTTGAGGCTGGGGAGCAGCAGGCAGCTGCAGGAAGGAGGGTGCAGGCAGCGAGGCACAGCAGACCTGTGCCAGGTGGCCTTTCTTGCCGCAACAACGGCAGACGGAACCCTTGAAGGGGCAAGCAGAGCGGTTGTGCCTGCCTCCACAGCCCACACAAGCAGATGCAGCAGGAATGGCTGGCTGAGGCGGAGGACGCCAAGGCTGAGCACGGAGCTGGGCCACTTGTTCAAAGTCAGGCTCATCGAGTGGCACTAGCTCGTCGATGAGGCAGGCACGAGCAGCCAGAGGAGGGAGAGGAGGAGGGAGAGGAGAAGGGAGATGCTGAAGCCTCTGCATGTCGGCCGTGGACTGTTCTGAGAGCTCGGCGGCTCTGGCTTCGTCCACGGCCTGCTGCAGGGTGATCTCCAGATGCGCTAAGAGACGGCATCTGAGGCAAATGTCCTTGACGCCAGAGAGAAACTGCTCCACAAGGTTGTCTTCCAACTCCCCAAAGTCACATTGAATCACCGCTACGCACAATGATTGCAGGAATTGACTGACCGATTCCCCCGGTTTCTGCACACATTGGCAGAAAGCGTAGTGGCGGGCAATTCGCGAGGGGGTGAGAGCATAATGGTTTTTTAGTTTGGCCATCAGCGTCTCTCAGCTAAGCTGGTAAACCGGCCAAGGAGAAGCCAGGGCCCTTGCTGAGGCGAACATAGCCGGGCCGCAGCAGCTGAGGAAGGAACTGCACTTCTCATGAGGCACGTTGTGATTTTTTGAGGCTATGAGGTAGCACTCAGAGCGCTCAAGGAACCCAGCCCACGACTCGCCGGAGGTTCCGAATGGAGCGAATGGTGGCAGAGCTGCCATCTCTAGGTCGAGAAGCGTGAGATGAAGTAAAATTGTGGAATGAAGAGCAGACGGAAGCTCCACAGATTGTGGGGCTTCGCGGCTGACAGTCTTCTCGTTCGTCCTAGGCACCGATCACTGGAATCGCCGTGATCCCACCCTCGTCGCCAGTTTTGTGGATCGGCAGAAGGACGAGACTGGAGCCAGAACTGCCAGAATGAGAACGGTTTTATTCAAGGTAACTATTTACAGGCGATTCAGCACCTTCCCTGCTTGACAGCTATTTATACGGAGCTGTCAAGCAGGGAAAGCCAATGAGCGCGCCCCTAGTGGCCCGTGCTCAGCCAAGCCACGCCTTAGCCAATCAGGGCGCGGCTTGGCTGGTTGATAGCCTCCAGGTCATAAGTCGAGGACTTTCTGAGTCCTCAACAGTATATTTTAATTACGGTATTCTAATTAGGTTGTTTTCTTCTCCTTATTGATGTGTGTTTTGTATAGTTTCATTCATACAACAGTTTGTTTTTGTTTTAACCTTTTAATCTCAGACTTGACCAATGGAAATAATTTTTGGAGGGGGACAGCTATCTCTTGTTTCTGTGTATCCACATTTTGAGTGGTCTCCTGGAATGTTACAGCCTAAGCGGAAACAGATGTTTTAAACAAATTAGTGATTTAAAACCTGATGTTTGTTTTTGTGTGTGTTTTAAACAAGAAAATCATATTCGGTATAGTGGAGATAAAGACACAAAACAGATTATACTGTAAACTAGTGAGAACTAGTTTGGTGCAGTGGTTAAGGCAGGCTAGAAACCAGTAAACCATGAGTTCTAGTCCTACCTTTGATCTTGGGCCAGTCACTGTGTGTCTCAGCCCTTCAGAGATGTGTTCCAGATCCCATTGCAACCGGTATGGTGCAACAGGCCCGGTGTCCACCACATGAATGCATGCAGGATGCGCGCACATGTGCACAGCACGTGCATGCGTCCTTACCTTCTGCAATGCCTCCGCGATGCTCCAGCTGCTCGGCGGAGCATTGCATAGGTGCTGTATGCTCCATGCACATGCACAGAAGCGGCAAAGAACTCAAATACAGGTAAAGAGGATGGGGGGGCAGGTGGGGGGGCCCTCCAGAGCACCATACCAGAACGGTACCCGGTGCTCCTGTCACGCCCATACCGGGGCATACCGCTTGCAACCCACCACTGCAGCCCTGGGAAAGAGGCAATGATAAACCACTTCTGAAATCTTTCCAAGAAAATTGCAGGGATTTGGTCAGGTAGCCAACCTAAAAAATATTTAAGGGGGAAAAATCTTATCACTAGTAGATTAATAAATCTTCTATCCCCCGAGGCAATCTGGGTCACAAAGAAATTTAATAAATAAGTAAAGAAATTTGTGGTGGAATAACATTCAGAATTTAATAAATTTTAAAATATTAGTGATTAAAAGTTGCAGTAAAAATAATGATTATTGATTACCATGGTGCCACTAGGAAATCACACAACTGTCTTTCAAAGAGATTTTGTGCTTGTTTTCACTTTGGCAGTTGGTTGGAGTATCAGGTATTTTCATCAAGTTTTAGATTAAGTGAATAAAATTCTAATTCATCATAAGTGCTGCTGACCTAATTACTGTACTAAAATTTAGCCTGATAGATATATGAGACTTCCAAGTCCGTTTACTCTATTCCACATCAAGACTTATTAGTGACTCGGTTATTTTTTTAGTTTTTTGTCCTGAGAGGAATACAGCAATACAGATTCATTTATAATTTCTGAACAGTCCTGTGTTACACTGCCAATTTTTTTAAAAAAGAAACACTCTAATATTTTAAAATATCATTTAAGCATATCAATATACCAGACTTTTGTTTTATCAATTAGATGAAACAGAATTTCAAGAATTTTTAGATATAAACAGAGTTTCAGTAAAGTTAGGGAATGTATGGGATTGATTTAAGGCATTTCTTTGTGGTTGTGTGATCGTTTTGCCACTTGGAAAAAGATGAAATCAAAGTTGGAATGTGAAAAGTTGGAAAATATGGTTCAGCAATTCTTGAATAATTATGCAAGACAACATTCAAAGAATCATATAATATTTTTATTTTTTTATATTAGAATAGAGTTTAATCATCCTTATGCATTTGACACCAAACATTAGTTAAACTGTATTAAACAATACTTTTGGCTTCCAGATTGAAACACTCTTGGCAAACTAATATCATTCCTTAAGCATTTACAGGGTTACATATGCTGTAGATCAATACTATTATTGAGAGTAGTGGCAGGAGAAGTGGGGAAATATTGCTCTTTGCTCGCTGTTTCTCTTATTCCATTGGCCATTCCATGTGATAAGAGACCTGGGGGTATAGTTATATAGACCAACATGAAAGAACCGGGTTTTCTCATTGTTAAAAGTTGAATGGTCCTGAGAAACAATGCCCAGAGAAACAGTGCCCAAGGGGATTGTCCAAGGCAGTCAAAGCACTAATAGGAAATGGGAAGATTCTGTCCCTGAACATATCATCATCATCTTCACAGACAAAGTATAATCAACCACATAAACAGGAAAGGTGATGTTGGGATCTGAAGCAAAATTCACTTAGTGATCATTTTAAAACCAGATCAGATCGCTAAAACTTTAGTCTGCCTGTGGGCCGGGGTATGACAATTGATATCTTGAGGACATGACCTACAAAAATGTTCCTAGGACATCTTCTTGTTGCGGTTACAAAGGCATGACATCAATCAATAAATTATGTGTTCCATTTTAGCTAGAAAAGGAGGCATTGTTTCAAATATTTGATTGGTGTACACAAAAGAATTCAGTCATCCACTGATAAATAAGTGCATTTTGTTTTAGAACAAATTGTTTCCCTCCTAATTTGCTTAAATGTGTTTCTAATGGCATAGACCTTGCTTGTTTTTCTGGTATTGTTTTTCGCTTTGTTTTGTTCTTTTTTTAATGTTAAAACAGGGAAAACCCAGAGGAAGAAGGCATTGTGATCCAGAGAATATTTGAAAGACTAGCTTTTTTGAGATGTGTTTCTCCTCTGGACAGTGATCTGTCCTGCGTTAAATGAAATATCTTCTTCATTCTTGAACAGGTTCCCTTAGACAAACGTGTAAGCATTATTAAAGTTCATCTGGTATTCCTTCCAAGTTAGCCCTTTCTCCTCCTTCACTACCTCCTCTCTCAACTTTATTCAAGCATTTGCTATTGAAGAAACATTTTGTGAAAGTGAAGCATTACCAAATATATCTAGTCTCCCGCCTCTAGTTTTTTAAAAATTTCATATGAAAAATCACCAGATGTTGGTGATGACAGGCAATCTAATCAAAAAGCAACAAAAGATGGGGGCAAAGAAAAACAAAGCTACTAACAGCTGGATTCACAGAGGAAAGTTTTGTAGATATTACAGTCAATTAGTGTAAAAGAGATGCTGTCAGTTTAACCAGAACAGCAAATGCTTCACGGTCTGTGACTTACCCTAGGAAAATATAATTCCTAGCCAGATAGTCTTCTCTTTCTCTCATTCTACTTTATTCTCTTTCTCTTGGCTAACTTTTTAAATATGTGATGGTACTAATGTAACCTTGGATTATTGAATTAAGGATGAAGGTGGAATTGTCATACCAGCAAACATTTTTTCTTCTTTATCTTTCGTGCCTGGAACTATCTTTCCCCATTTGTAAGATATGATAAGGTTCTCCTTTCTCTAAACCTAAAATTAGAAACTGCAATTCATTGAGAGTCTTGAATATGCTATACTTTAGATGGAGTCACTCTTCTTCCTTGCTTGGGTCTTAAAAGTGGGGCAGAATTTGTGAGAGGGAATGGCAAATGGTTTGCTTGCAAACTGAATTGCATGAATGGAAACATGCAAATTTTTCTGGAATGAGGACCACGTTGGCCTTTAAATATTATGTTTGTGGCCACACTCCAAAAAGGAGTACATGGATGATGCCAGAGTGTTATAATGATTAAGGGGTTGAACTCACACCCGGTGAAGAGTGGTTCAAGACCATCCTTGGCCAGCTTGACTTTGGGCCAATCACTCTTAGCCCAACTTACCTCCACAATATTTCTTGGAGTTCTATATAAACTATCTTGATCTCTGAAAGGAAAACAATGATGTAAAGGTAACAAATAAATAAATAAGTGAAGGCAATAGAAGTTGAGAGGCTGGGAACACAGGAGGTGATTTCTCCTGTTTGTTTATCCTTGCAAAATGAATTCTGCTTTATGATCACATGGTAATTGACTGCTTGTGCGCAAATCTAGCATAATATCATAAATTGAGGGAGGATGACGATTCCTGCTTTTTACAGGAAAATATCTGTTTTTTTACAATTTCTGGAATGCAACAATGAGGGCACCAGCCTAATATCTAGAGACTGCAATCAAAAGAAAGTATCATCTACAAGTCTGCATATCTACTGTAGTTTTTGGACTATAAGACACACTGGTGTATAATACGCACCAAGATTTCGAAGAGGTAAGTAAGAAAAAAACGTTTTTCTCTTCTCCGGCCCCAGGAGCACTCTGCAGGCTTCAGCAGGACTGGGCAAGGCAAAAACACCCCAGTTTCCACCAAAACGGGGGCATTTTTCCCTTGCCCCAGCCCTGCTGAAGCCTGCAGAGTGCTTCTGTGGGGTGGGGAAGGCAAAAACACCCCCATTTTGGTGAAAAATGGCCTGTTTTCCACCCATTTTTCACAAAAATGGGATGCAGGAGCAGGGCTTTGGGAGGCCAAAAATGGTTGTATTCAGTGTTTAAGCGCACCAACATTTCTGCGTTTTTTTACTCCAAAAATATGGTAAGTCCACAATTCAATTCATTTGCACAATTCAGCTCAAATTCACTGCATTTGGAAACTCATTTAGAAACACACCAAATGCAGATGCTATCTTCATTGCACTGTTGGTTACAAAATGTATTTCCAAATACAAATCCAGATGTAGCCCCAGATAGATAACATTCTACAGTCAGATGTATACCTGGATTTGCAGCCAATTTAACCTGATACATAGAATGCTGCAAATAATGTAGATTGCTATTCCAGTTAGTCTTGAGTACCTTTAGATGTTAAATGTGAACAATATGCTTTGCGGTGTGTGTGTGTGGGGGGGGGTAGGGAACTGGAGACTAAAACATATGAAGAACGGTTGCAGGAACTGGGTATGTCTAGTTTAATAGAAAGAAGGACTAGGGGAGACATGATAGCAGTGTTCCAATATCTCAATGGCTGTCACAAAGAAGAGGGAGTCAAACTATTCTCCAAGGCACCTGAGGGCAGAACAAGAAGCAATGGGTGGAAACTAATCAAGGAGAGAAGCAACTTAGAACTGAGGAGAAATTTCCTGACAGTTAGAACAATTAATCAAGTGGAACAGCTTGCCTCCAGAAGTTGTGAATGCCCCAACACTGAAAGTCTTTAAGAAGATGTTGGATAGCCATTTGTCTGAAACGGTATAGGGTTTCCTGCCTAGGCATGGGGTTGGACTAGAAGACCTCCAAGGTCCCTTCCAAATCTGCTATTGTATTGTATTGTGTGTGTATTGCTATTATAGTAATAAAATTTGTCCTCAGCATTCTACGTCACATCACAAGAAGAGGTTGGACAACCATTTGTCTGAAATGTTATAGGGTTTCCTGCTTGAGCAGGGGATTGATTAGAAGACCCCCAAGGTCCCTTCCAACTCTGTTATTCTGTTAATGAAAGTAACATCTCATCTAGTATTTTGATTTAGTCACACTTCTGTTCATAGTACCCTCCCCATATTAATTTTACATGCAATTTTCTAAAAAAAAATCATCTATCTTTATTTTTGTATAATAACTATCCTAGTCCAAAAGAAAATAGCATCAAAATTATTCTCTACAGGTAGTCCTATATTTTGCTATTAATCCCTACCCTCTATCCTCCTCACTCTATGGAGTGATCAATAAATATTTACCTAGAAGCTTAAGGTGACCAGACGTCCCGCATTTGGCAGGACAGGCACGCCTTCTCATAATTTTCGCTGCATCCTGGGCCGTTCCCAAAAGATTCCGCTTAATTTTGGCGCCTTCTTCGATCACTCTCTCCCCTGCCCATCCGCTGCCGCTCGCATGGGTGGGGTAGCGTAGCGAGTGAGCGGGCGGATGGGCGGGGGAGCGAGCTCGCCTTTCCAGCCCCACTTCCAGACAAGCCGGGAAAGCCTCCATGGAAAGAGCCACCTGGGGCTGCCGCTTCTCCGAACTCAGAGTAAGTGACGGGCGGGGTAGCGTAGCGAGTGAGCGGGTGGATGGTGGTGGGATCGCCGCCCGCTGCACTGCAGCTGACTCGCCCCAGGTGGGCTGGGAGGCTTTGGGCGTCCAGGCGGGAAGAGCCAGAAGCGGATGGTGGTGGGATCGCCTGGTCCAAGTGAATCCCTTGCAGCTGTTGGCGACTGAAAGCTTCTCCTCTGAAGTGCGGAGGAAGGCAGAGTGGCACTCGATGCGACTCTGCTACTTCTGCTGGAGGAGTCCCTCGATAGGGAATGTGGGTGGCGGGGCAGAGCAAGGGAGTGCAAGCGGCGGATGCCGGGCTCATATGCAGATGGAGCTCTCCAGGCACAGGAGCGCTGGAAAAGTGCTCCGCTCATGCACCCACTGGGACGGAGCACACTCGCTCGCTCGCTCCAGCCACTCCCACGTCCGATAATTGTCCCTGGCTGCTCATCACCGAGCTCTGTCACGCTAGGGTTGCGATAGAAAGCAGGGAAAGCTAAAGTCCACCTAGCACAGAAACCGCGCTTGCCAACATAGGGCAGGCTTTCGAGAAGTGATCAATCATTGCAGCAGACGGGAAGGGGGGGATTGATCAGGGTTGCCTAGGTGGGGAACGTGGGAGGGCAGAAGGCAGGCTGATTGCCAAGAAGGTAAACTCCAGCGGCAGCGTGCCCCTAGGGACGTCCAGCGTTTGTTGCAATAACAAACAGGCCGAAGGACGCTCGGTCTGCAAACTAGTCTAGAAAGTCTTTCTTTGCACGCTTTTCCCTCCCAACCGCACCCCTCTCACGTTCTTCGGCCCACTGGACCAATGGGGGCGGAGCCCAGCGAGCCTCCCGGGCCAAGAAATTGGAAGGAGTGAAGTTGCGAACACTCCAAGGAGTGAAAGTATTTAGTTGTTTGCTGCCTGTTGCGAAAGGTTTCCTGAGGCCCAAGTTAACTTCAGTGCTCTGGCTTTGGGGAATGGTTTTTTTGCAGTGGAAAGTCGTGTCCGGGATTCCACCGGTTTGTTCTGCAAGTATTAGGCACCGGGCTATCCCTCCTTGAGCTCGGCGGAGCTTGCTCTCAGGTTGGATCAGTGTGATCAGCTCCGGAGAAAATCTTGTAAACACGGGATATGTAAGAGCGAAATTGAGGCTCTGCAGAAATAGGTCCTGTCCGTGGACAAGCGGCTGAAAGGCGATTTAAAGCAAGCTGTAACTTCGAGGCGCTTTGCTGAGAACTGTTGCGCGACTTGAGAGAAGGAAAAAAACTTTTTCTGGCTAAAAGCTGGATGGGGATCCCCGGGGAATTTCTTAAAGCTTTGCACGATGCGGTATACTCTTCGGGGGAAGAGGCAGAGACTCCTGTGGGGATATTATTCCTATGAAATTATTATAAACCTTAGAACTTTTCCTTAAAAGACCAGGGAATTTCAAAATCTGATTTAGGAACTTTGCTTTTAGGAACTGTAGAATTTCCTTTTGCAATGATTTAGCTCAGTTAAATATTGTCAAGTAAATTAAAAGCAAGTAACAGTTACCAAAACAAGGGATATTCATAGGCATCATCAACTTAATAATTCATCGCTATTAACCCTGTTTTCCATGCATCCTGCAGATATAAATAATGCATTTATCATGTTTATGTGACCTAGTTAAACAGGACCACTGATCCCACTTAGTTTTTTTGTTGTTGTTTTTTTACTATTTGCTGACCTCTGTCTCCCGCCCCCAGTATATCTAATCCATTAAATTAGTTGGGGACTAGTATCCACAACAAAACACAAGTGCCAGTTTTGGAAAATGCATCCCCATCAGTATGTGAAGGAAAGGAATGTGGATCACTCTTGTGAGATTATGCCTGGGGCTGCAGGGATGTACAGTATACAGTATAGTATGCCGTCTCTTAGGGTTTATTGAACATAGGAGAATAATATGAGAGGGATTTGATGTAAAATAAGCTCTTTTAATGAATTCAAAATCAACGCAGCAGACAAGACATGGGAGTGAACATAATACACACTTTAACAATTTTTTTTTCTTTTAGCCATCAAATACTGCAGCAAGTGTGTCAGTAATAATAGCAAGACAGGCATAGGATTTTCCAGCCAGGTTAATTTTACTTTTTTATGGTTTTGATGTTGTATTTAATTTTATCTGTATTAGAAACTTACGAAGGCTGTGCAACATTTTGAGGTGATATAGAGTATGTAAAGCATGAATACAGTAGAACCTCTGGTCGCAACCATAATTCGTTCCATAACTTTGGTCACAAACTGATTTGGTCATGAATCAAACCAAATTTTGGAAATTTGGTGCTTACAAAAAAAATGGTGCAGAAGGGGAAATCAGCAGCGGGGGGGGGGGGAGAATGTGAATATTTTGGTCAGAAGCGTTTGTGATCAGAGGTTCTACTGTATAACATCTTCACTTAAGACTTAAGATTCACTTAAGATATAACATCTTCACTTAAGATTCACTTAAGAACTGTGGCAAGAAAGGTGGTATAGTGACCAAAGTTACAATGGCATTGACAAAAGTGACTGATGACCATTTTTAACACTTAGCGACCATTTTCACACTTAGCGACTGTTGCAGCATCCTCATGGTCATGTGATCAAAATTTTGATCTTTGGCAACAGTTACAATTTATATTTGTAAATTGTAGTTATGTTGAAATTAAAAAAAACATTACAATACTATTTTTGCGTTGTATGAAAATTTTTGTTGCTCCGTATAAAATTTTTAATCAAGCGCCCCCCCGCCCCCCGCCCAGTCAAAGGTGTCCCTTTTTACCAATCTGAAAATCTGGTCACCTTATAGAAGCTTCTTTAATATTTCTTAGAAGTGAACTCTCAGCAGCTTAATAAACATTATACTCAGACCCACTAGATCAGGGGAGTCAAACACAAAGCCTGTGGGCTGGATCCGGCCTGTGATGTGGTCGGATCCAGCCCATGAGGCTGTCCTGGAAAATGTAAAGGGCAGGCCTGCATGGCTTCGGCCCGATCTACTCAAAGGGAAGAGGAAACATTGGGCCAATATGGCTTCGGTCCAGTCTACCCAATGCAAAGAGGAAACATGCCAGCAGTTTGGGGACTAGTATCAAGCTGGCCACACCCACCCAATCGGCCATGTCCTGTGAGTGATGTCAAGCTGGCCATGCTCACCCAGTTGCTCACATCCACCTAGTCAGCCATGCCCACCCAACCCCCTGAGGTCAACCACAGTCCTGATGCGGCCCTCAATGAAATTGAGTTTGATACCCCTGCATTAGATAGACCAGACCAGAAAATCAATTGCAAAGGAAAATTTTCATGCTGATGATCAGCATTTATTTCCACCAGCTAACCGAGAGACAGCTTTTACACTGCTTAAATGTTATATTGCACATGCTCTGGTGGAATCAGTTGTTTGTTGTTAGAACTTCAGATTTTGTGTCGAGATTTTATAACAGATATGCCTGATCACATCAAAGAACCAGAAGGTCTAGTGCTTTGAATGCTGTAGTAACCTAGACTGCCAGTTTTAGCTTTAATTCTTAAGAAGTTGCTATGTGTAGCTATGCCTCTCTTTTTTTCGGGTAGTAAACCTGGGCTCACAACAAAATTTTCCACCGAGACTAAAATCTCCCGAGTTGTAAACAGTATTATTATCAATTCACTGCCTAAATGAATAGGAAAAAAATGGAGTGGCTCCTGTTTAATTCTGTGTGGAAAACTGACTCACCAATGTTAAAGAAAAGAAAGCAATGTTTGGATGGAATAATTAAGTTCACTATGTTCCTTTCGGGTCTTGCCCCTGCTTTGGTGTTTTATTCTGACATTTGTTCAGACTCCAGCTATAGCTTAGATAAAAATAGCCAGGTCTAAATATTTACTTCTCCAGACTCAACAAAATTCAGTATCAACCACGTAACTGTGTAAATCCCAGGAGTTACCAAGATTGTTACTTAAATTTTTTTTTCAGAGATCCAGTCTGATGACAGACCAAATTAAATAAACATAACAAAGTTTCATTATATATTTTAAGGATCTATAGCAACAAAACAAAACAAAACAAAACTGAAACCTGCACAGTTTTTGACAGCAATTCTGTATCACCATTACACCTAGTCCAACCCAAAGCTATTTATCACAGTAATTTCCAAACTGTAGTCCATGGGAACTTATTAAGGTTTCCTCAAGCTCTGTCTAGATGGACACATCCCTATTGCATCTAATCTGCAATTGACTAGTAATATACAGCCACACAATGACATTGAAAACCTTCCAGTCTGAATTTCAATGTTCTGTTCACAGAGGGCATTGCTAATAAGATACAACAAGCTTAATACCTCCATGACATAACTTTCTTACTTACAACATGAAGCACATTTCTAAGGGTTTCTTGATGGATAAGACCTCGGGGGAATGTTTTCGGAAAACAGAAAGTCTCTAAATGGTGGTTAGGATGTAGAAGGATCTGTTATAGTACCAGGTATCTTTATGAAGATACCGCTATTCCAAGACATACTGTCTTAGGCAAGGGAGAAGATTTTGTCCCTTCTTATTCCTCCAGAGGAGTAGTTTTCAGGTATGGCCTTGAAGAAAATATGTGGTGATCATTAATAAAAACATGTGTTTAGCCTGGGAAAACAGAAAAAGGTAAGAAAGATAGATTGCCTTGTCGCAATTTTATTTCACATAAGGGGAGGAAGGGAAAATGCTGCTAGTTTTTTAGAATTCTGCTACTCTAGGATGTATTAATAGAGTTCTTGCATGTCTTGTGATGTTTGTTCCCCAGTTGGCTTATCTCCAATGACTGACAAATAAACATGTAGAAGCTGATATCACTAGGAGATGAAGGAACTAATTACTTAATCAATGGAACAACTTGTCTCCAGAAGTTGTGAATGCTCCAACACTGGAAGTTTTTAAGAAGTGACTAGATAACCATTTGTCTGAAGTGATGTAGGGTTTCCTGCCTAAGCAGGGGGTTGGATTAGAGCAGTGTTTTTCAACCTTTTTTGTGCAAAGGCACACTTTTTTCATGAAAAAAATCACGAGGCACACCACCATTAGAAAATGTTAAAAAAATTTAACTCTGTGCCTATATTGACTATATATAAAGTAATTCTCTTGAATCCTCCGCGATTGTTGCTATGGGCGCACGCATGGGACGTCAGTGACGTCCCTGCGTGCGCTACCTCCCGGCGGTCCCCGTGTTTTTAAAGTAAACGCGGGGCCGCAGGGACTTAATAGAGGCATCCCTGTGTCACGAAAGCAACTTTCGGGACACAGACAATGTTCCCTCTAATTTTTTTTCAGTGAGCAGAAAAGTATAATGTTTGAGCGGCATATTTTCATGCCTGAGCACCTGAATTTTTTTCACAGATGTCACCTAAGACAAAAACGAAATCAGTATTATCTGAAACTCAAAGTTATGTTTATTCAAGGTACCCGCTTAATTAAAAGTGTTATATAATATCAGTATCACTTAACAACAGTCCTGCTTAGCAACCAAAATGTTGGCTCAGAAACTCTGGCATTGAAGCATGCAAGTCTTAAAGCTGTCAAGTTACAAGACCTTTTCACCCCTAACCCTTTAGAAAAAAAAATCCCAAGGGTCTTCAAACCTGACAGCTTTAAGCCTTGTGGATTTCAACTCCCAGAATTCCTCCTCCAGTCATGTTGGCTCAGGAACTCTGGCATTGAAGCATGCAAGTCTTAAAGCTGTCAAGTTACAAGACCTTTGCACACCCTTTAGGAAAAAAACCCCCAGGGGTCTTCAAACCTGACAGTTTTAAGGCTTGTGGACTTCAACTCCCAGAATTCCTCCTCCAGTCATGTTGCAGCAACGTCATCTGCGTGGATCTGCTCTATCTTCGGTTTTTTTCACAGGGGGCAGGGCTGCCACTGAAGACGCCAACGAGCCCCCGCCACCACTAGAATAGCTGCTGCCGCCTCCTCCTCCTCCTCCAACAGCACCAACATATTTGCTGCCCAGCGCTGCAGCCGAGGTGAAGCCTCCAACGCTCCCGCAGGCGCCCCCGCCCATGGCAGCGGCGGCAGTGCCTCCCCCTCCGCTCGGAGCACCTCAGCTGGGCTCTGGGTTACCCCTGCCGCTGCCTCCACCTCCGCGGTTTTTCAGAAGCCATGAGGCCCTTTTCCCTGCTCCCCCCCCTCCGCCGCCTTCCTACTAGCTCCCGCGGCCAAATGGCTCCTCAAAAGCACGGCGGAGGAGGAAGGGGGAGGGATAACATGGGGGCCAGCTGAGGTGCTCTGCGTGGAGCCTCCACACACAACCGGTGTGCTCCACAAACGTTCTTGCTCACTAGCTCAAAAGGGCTAGTTTCTCCAGGCAGCCCTCGCCCCTCCGTCCAGGCGAAGGTCACTCCTGGCCAGGCAGGCTCCCCGCAGCTGCTCAGAGGCTCGCTCTCCTCCTCGTAGCACCGTGAAATCCTTGGGTGGCTCCCAGCTCCTCTGCAATACAGCCGGTCCTTGACTTAGCCTCCACGCAGAGCACCTGAGCTGGCCCCCGCGTTATCCCTCCCCCTTCCTCCTCCACCGTGCTTTTGAGGAGCCATTTGGCCGCGGGAGCTAGTAGGAAGGCGGCGGAGGGGGGGAGCAGGGAAAAAGGCCTCATGGCTTCTGAAAAGCACAGCGGAGGTGGAGGCGGCGGCAGGGGTAACCCAGAGCCCAGCTGAGGTGCTCCGAGTGGAGGGGGAGGCACCGCCGCCGCTGCCATGGGCGGGGGCGCCTGCAGGAGCTTTGGAGGCTTCACCTCGGCTGCAGCGTTGGCGGCAAATCCGGCAGTGCTGTTGGAGGAGCCGCGCATCTTAGAGGGAACAGTGGACACAGAGATGTCCCGAGGCAAAAACACCCGGCGGGTGTTTTTCCCACGGCACACCTTACACTATGTCATGACACACTAGTGTGCCGCGGCACAGTGGTTGAAAAACACTGGATTAGAGGACCTCCAAGGTCCCTTCCAACTCTGTTGTTCTATTCTATTCTACTCTACTCAACTCAACTCTATTCTATTTTATTCTACAGTACCATTCTTGAGTTAGAGAACTACTTCAGAAGGTTTGGGATGGAGCAGATACCTTTCAGAGTTCTGTCTACCAAGAAAGGTGGAGCCAATCCGCTTCAGAAACTCCTTCCAGAACAGGGAAGTGAACTGAACACCCCTGTCCGAAATGATGCGGTCAGGCACCCCATGCAAGCGATAAATATGAGAGATGAATATTTTAGCGAGAGATTTAGCAGAGGGGATCTTGGAGCAAGGGATGAAATGGACCTGTTTGGAGAATAAGTCCATAACAACCCAAATAACAGTGTGTCCCTGACTTTCAGGAAGTTCGACAATGAAATCCATGGAGATCTCCTTCCATGGGGCCACTGGGCGAGCCACCACTTGGAGTAACCCTTGGGGCTTACCCAGGGGGCGTTTAGCGGCAGCACAAATGGGACAACTGGCAACATATTTCTCAATGTCCTTTTTCAACGAGGGCCACCAAAATTGCCACTTGACGAGGTGTAGAGTCTTGACGAACCCAAAGTGCCCAGCCATCCGTGAGTCATGAGCCCGTTGAAGAACAATGGGTCTAATGGACACAGGAACATATAACTTCGCCCCAATCCAAGGCAATTCATCCTTCATAGTGCATTCATCCATGTGCTGTGGGAACCAGTCATTTCCAGTAAGGGCCTTTTTTAGGTTAGAAAGAAAGTCCTGAGTGACCTCCACCTTAGAAGTTGCCTGACGTCTAGTAACAACAGGAGCAGTGAGGCTCTTCACGGGAATGACAGGCTGGACCACACTGAGCTTAGAACAGTTGTACTGAGGGAGTCTGGACAAAGCATCAGCCATAAAATTCTTCCCCCCTGCAATGTATTTCAAGGTAAAATTGAATCTATTAAAATGCTGAGCCCAGCGCATCTGCTTAGGAGAAAGTTTTCTAGGCGTTCTCAAAGCTTCCAAGTTTTTATGGTCAGTCCACCCCTCGAAAGGGTATTTGGCGCCCTCTAGAAAATGGTGCCACGTGGACAAAGCCCAACGAACAGCAAAAGCTTCTTTCTCTCAAATGGCCCAACGTCTCTCCGTCTCGGTCAGTTTGCGAGAGGTGTAAGCGCAGGGTTGTAATTTACCTTGGCTATTAGCTTGAAGCAGTACAGCACCCACAGCCACGTCACTGGCATCAGCTTGGACTACAAAAGGTTCGTCCATGTCCGGGTGTTTGAGAACTGGTTCCTCTGCAAAAAGGTGCTTTAACTTCTCTAAAGCAGCTTGACAGTCCATAGTCCAATCCAGTGACTTGCTAGGTTTGGGTTTGGCCCCTCTCTTAGACTTAAGGAGGTTAGTTATTGGGAAAGCTATCTTAGCAAAGGAAGGAATAAATTGACAGTAGAAATTAGCAAACCCCAAAAACTTTTGCAATTGCTTATGTGTATGAGGGGCATATTGAGATGCAATAGCCCAGGTAATCAACCTTCTCCTGATGGAATTCGCACTTGGATAACTTGGCGTAGAGTTCAGTCACCCGGAGTTTTTTTAGCACTGTGCGAACAAATCTAATGTGTTCTTCCATGTAAATAAGGATATCATCTAAATAGATGATAACCCTTTGCAAAGACGGTCATGTAAAACCTCATTAATCAGCTGCATGAAAACTGCTGGCGCTCCCTGTAGGCCAAACGGCATTACTTGAGACTGGAAACAACCAAGGGGGCAGTTGAAAACAGTTTTCCATTCGTCCCCCTCTTTAATTCTGATTCTATAGTACGCTTCTCTTAAGTCCAACTTAGTGAAAATACGTCCCTTCCCCAGTTGGGCCAGCATGTCCTTCATCAGTGGCAATGGGTACAGGTTCTGAGCTGAGATGCAGTTCAGGTTTTTGAAGTTCACACACAATCTCAGGGAGCCATCTTTCTTTTCCCTGAACAATACTGGCGCTGCTACCTTGGGTCTTGCCGGTTCAATGAAACCCCTTTCCAAATTTTTATCAATGAATTTCCTCATTTCTTCCATCTCTTTAGGGTTAGGGTTAGGGTTAGGGTTATGCACATGCACAATAAGATGGTCAGGTCAGTGTCTAGAATCTTCCTCCAGCACATCATGATTCCCCTCCCAAATACCATGCCCCCCCCCCCGTTACAATGGCAGCCGAAGCAGCAGCAAAGCAGAGGCTGACACCTTCTATCTATTAGGTTGTAGAGAAAGAACATTAAGATATTTTTTTTCTGTCAGCCAGTGATTTTGTTACTCAGTTCTAGTAAAGAAGCTCACTGTTCCTTCTGTAAGCATGTCCTGAAGGCATCTCCTCCATACCTTCAGCTTTTTGACTCTGACTTGGGAAAGACACCAACTGTTACTTCCCAGTCTTTATTTCCTTGGATCTTTTTCCACATCTATAGTGTATCCCAGTCCAGATTCATAATGTTTTCATGCTTAGAACAACGAATTATCTGTTCTCCCCAAGTAGGTTTCCAGAAACAGGTTTTAGAGTTTTGCCGTATGTTTATCTTTCTTGGTATCCAATGAGTGGGGCCTTTGTAGCTTTGCATTCAACTAACACCAATACATTAAATGGAGCTGTTTGTTTCTTTTGATTAAGAAGTGGGGATTCTTGTATGTGAGTCTTGGTAGGGGCAACAGATCACAGAATTGATGACAAAGATGGCATTAGTCTAATTTTGTGTTAGGTTACATTTACGACATATAAACACGATGGTCCAGATTAAAACACTAAAGTGATTCAGATAAAGGTCTGGGACAAACAACCTTCATTTGAAGCAAAGTTGTCAGGATGGGTTAATTGCTTACAAAAACAACAGATATAGGAAATAATGCAGACAGCTGGATAAGACCACCCATACACCCAAGAAGAATAAGCAAAAAAGGGAAATATCTACAAGCAGAAAAGTATATAAGGAATGTTCTTTGCTAATAAATCCCTACAATGGAGGAAAAATCAAGCTTCCTTATATAACACAGAGAAAATGTTGACACAGCTAAAAAGCTACAAAAGAATATTTTCCCATGGATTTTGAATTTTAAAAAGTAAGGAAAAAGAAGACATTTTTACCCATGTTATTTGCTTATTTGGTTAGAAAGGGAAAAAAAATCTTTGCTTTTGCAATTGAAGGAACTCTACAATATTAATAGTACACCTTAGAATTAGAATTTCTTTTTATTTGTTGCTCTGGTTTTCAGTGCCATGCATTGCAGACTATGACCTAACTTGTTTATGAGAAGGATTTTTTTTTAAAAAATGTAATCTTTATCTCCAAAATTGATTATTGTCAATAAAATAAATAAATGGGAGGTAGCCATCACAAGTCAAAATGTTTAATTGCTTACACAAATATGCAAATTCTGATCAAACCAGAAAAAATCACTCCAGTAAGTCTTTTCCCGCCACACACATTTATTTATTCCTTTTTATTTAAAGTACATTGAGATACATAATTTTGCAATGTTATATAAATTGGCCTTAAACGTCAAATTGCCCTTTTTTTTAAGATTTGAAATTACTATATTGTTCCAAAATAAATCCAGGGAATTAAATCTATGGAAGAAATTGTTGATGAACATTTTTATGAGGAGATGCTATTGGTTTGTTCTAAGCTAAATATTTTTAAAATCATTCGTTCTTGACAGTGGCATTATTTTTTTAAAAAGAAATCCACTTATTTTAAAATGGTTGTAGTTTGCATTGGAAAAAAGTAGAGGATTGTCTTTAAAGAATAAAATTATTATCTATAAAGCCATATTTGTATGAATGACGAGAACTTACTGCTATGAATTTGACATTTCACAGAGAATTCAGATCTTCACATTAGGTGCTCACAGTCATCAATGTACTGTAAAAATAGATTAATAGCTCTGATTTATCTTCCTAAGCCAGATAAGATGCCTGTATGAGTTTTGTTAATATATTAATATTAATGTATAGCCTGGGTAATATATTTTTTCTCTGGCTTTATTTGGGGTTTTATTATCCTTCTTCAGCACATATTAAAATTAAACACATTTGAGTCAACTATAAATAAATTGAATAAATTGGATTTTGAGCTGCCCTGAGTCCCCCCAGGGAAAAGGGCGGCATACAAATAAAGTAAAATCTAAAATCTAAAAAAAAATCTAAAATCTAAATACCAAGGGTGTCACTTTCCTCAGTCATCATGCTTTGCTGCAGAATTCGCTGGATGGCTAGACTGGGAAGTCAGAAAACTTTTCAGAAGGAGTAGTAAAAATTCACCTTTCTTAATTAAGAAATCTGCATGTAGGCATACAAGAAGTCATTAGGAGTCCAGCTTGATTTGATGCTGACTTTATGTCTCAGAGATAGTTCTGTTTCCAAAAATGTTTGTAGGCTTCAGATATAACCCCCCCCCCCCACATTCTTAAAAAGATAACAGATGGCTGCATCATAGTGGTGCTTTGTTCAGAAATATGCCCACCTCTCCAGGGAAAAGATGGAAGCAAACTGAAGTCATGAATGATTAGGTGATGATTAGGTGGGAGCATTGGATAACAGCCTCATTGCACTGCCTTCTGGTAAACTGCTTCCTTGCTAGTGGCTTCATCCACTTTGGTCCTCTTTGATAAATGGTCACATTTCCCATCTTGCCCCTTTGAGTTGGTGGGGAGCTAATGACACACTTTTAAGCATTAGTGAAGAGAATAACAGGGTTAGAAGGGACTTTGGAGGTCTTCTAGTCCAACCCCTTGCTCAAGCAGGAGATCCTAAACCATTCCAGGCAAATGCTTGTCTCTTCTTAAAAGGATCTAGTGAACTGTAGGTAAGCTATTCCTCTGGTTAATTCTTAATTAATGTTAATTGTTCTCACTGTTAGGGAGTTTCCCCTTACTTCTAAGTTGCTTCTCTCCTTGATTAGTTTCCATCTATTGTTTCTTGTCTTGCCTTTTGGTGTTTTGGAAAACAGATTGACCCCCTCTTCTTTATGGCAACCCCTCAAATATTGAAGCATTGCTATCATGTCACCCCTAGTCTTTCTTTTCTCTAGACTAGCCATACCCAACCCTGCAACCATTCTTTATATGTTTCATAAGTTCATATATGGTTGTGTATATCACAGGCTTAACTTGTGAAAACACTGACACTTTCCTCTTCTTTTTCAGGGGCATTTTCTTTGCTCACTCCTGATAGCATTTACCATCTGGGTGAAGGAAGCATCTTCATCAGTGACCACATTCTAGAGAGAAAAAATCTTCTACATCTTGGTTAATAGAAGAGTTTGTCCCCTGTTAAAAGGCACTCAATTAGCTGCTGCCTGTTACAGTGCTGACCTATAAAGTTTATTTGCGTAGCACATTGAACACGTTCGGAGAGCAAGGAAATGTGGGAAGATTATCCCAATTAATCTGCCTTTCTAGTTGGTACTGTATTTCCTCTGCTAGTGGTTGCTGGATTAAGAGAACTATGTATCCCACAATGAGTAATGATACCTAAGCTATTCTATTATTACCACAAACGTTCAGGCTGGAAATACTGCTGTAGCTAAAAAAATATATAACACAGTTCTTGATTAATTTTTAGTTATAGCAAATCATGTGTTAGGTGTATGCAAAAAGTATCACCTGATCATAAGAAATAGGGTACAGCTGTGCCCAGAAAATTTTTAAATAAACTGCCTACAGTGAAGGCTTTGGCATTGCATCAAGCATATTTTTATTCTGAAGCATGGCATTTGAGTTATAGAATGGAATTGTTGACATCAAAGTCCAGTTGCAATTAATTCATGAAGTTCCTATAAAATTTACCAAGTTCTATTCTGAGGCATCTGCAGTGCCAAATGTTGACTTTTGTTGCCTGTCAACTGTCAGTTTAATGTCACATATTGACACACACCTGCTTGGTGTCAAATGTGGCTCAATATGGTCTTCTGATGCAGGCCAGCTGTTAGATTTATTTTTCAGATGAAAATTAAATGTCAGATAATGCCATCTATCAAATATTGTCATTTGTTACTGCATCTGCAATATGCCCAAATTTTAAAAGCCAATGATGAGAACCAAATATTCACCATTTGGGAAGTATTTGAATGTCCAGACTTTGAAGAATAGAGTAATCTCCACTGAAACCAACATTTCAAAGTCACTTCTAAGGAGAAATGCATAGGATTATTAAGCATTTAATATATTTTTTGCTGATATCCATAAGACAGTACTAATATCCCAAACAGCAAGGGAGGTCGTGATTGATCTATTGATATATTTAGCCATTACCACTGATGTGTGGTAATTGCTTTGCTCTCTGACTTCTGCAGGACTGCTGAAATTTTTTCTTCCAAGCTCTCAAAATAATGATCTAATTGTGTTTATTGTTATTTTTAGTATGTCTATTGCACAGATGGACATGTGGTATTCTCATATCACGAGTTACACCCATATCGTGTCTAAGGATGAGAGAGTGCTTGTTCCTTGCTATTTTTTCTCTTCACAAAATTCATGAGGGTTTAGAATATTTATAAACATGTTTCTCAGATTACATTATTGGCCTTCAGAGAACAAATTAGACAGACAGTAAAATGTGCCTCTTTTTTTAGTCTTTCTTTTTCATAATGGCTTCCCAAACTCTGAAAGAGATAAACGGTTTGACACTTCTTTCTAACCTAAATGATTATTCTCAGACACTGGAACTCCCCATGTGAAAATTATTTTCAAACATTATCTCAAAAAAAATCCATCCAAGGCGCTGCTAGCTGCCATAAGTATGACCCCAATTCATAGTGCCTGACTGGGATTGAAGACATCTCCAGATGACCACAGAAAGTCCCTGGCTGACTTTCAGCTAGCTATTTTCTTTCGGCCTAATTGGTCTGAAAGGATTATTATTGTGGGAAGAAGATTAGGATAGCTGCTCACTTATTCTACTTTGAATTTTCAGGGTAAAATCCAAAAATAAAATAAAACCTGATGATTGCAAATGTATTTAATTATCATTCCTAGCCAAAAGTCCAATCCCAATATAACATGGAGCTGATATTGAGTTCTGCAGTTAAATGTAAAAGAAAAACATCCATTTGGAGAACGTTAGAGGTTGATATGGTGACCTCCATTCTCAAAAAAGGGAAAATAAACTTACAAACTGAATAGTTCCCAAAATTTTGACCATTTTGTTTTATGTTTTCTTCCTTTGTCCCTTTCACACACTCCATTCAGGTGTTAAAAGAACATATATCAACAATCCATTTGTGTAAATTGCCTTCCAGCCCTGTATAATTTCCTTCCAGGTGTGCTTTAAGATGTTGGTTGTTATCTAAAAACGCTACATCAGGGGTGTGAAATTCTCAGCCTGTGGGCCAGATGCATCACATGCTGGCCCCACCCCGACCCAGTTTAACAAAGAAGGGGAAGTCTTCATACATCACATGACGCCACCTGATGATGTGAGTTTGATATTCCTGCCCTACATGGTACAGCCTTGAATGACATCTGCCCTGTTAATTCAATCCTATAAGGATGAATTAAATTCCTTTGATTAAACTGTCATCTATTGAGACCCCGGAAGCGTGACCTCTCTGTAGCAGCACCTGACTTCTGGAATGTGATTCCCTGTGAAATCAGGATGCCCCCATTCTGTGGTTGTTTAGAAGAAGCATGAAGACCTGGCTCTTTACTTCAATTTTTATCCACATATTCCTATTTGGTAGTATTAAAACTATTCTCATAGGATGTAAGTTGTTTCAGGTGAAAGCTTTCTTTTGCAAATGACCAATATGACTTTGTCAATGTTCAAGTTATTTTGAGATCATTACACCTAAAGAGCCTATTGCTAGTGTATTATCTTTGCTCTTTATTGTCATAGTAATTCTACTTCTATTTGCAGGCCTTTGTATTATGTGTTTTTCTCCCTCCAGTTCTTTCTCTTCTCTTTTGCTGTTTCCATTATCCAGACTTTTTTTGTCTTTCTGATCGAGAATTGTTAAATCTAGGATGCTATCTAACAGCTACATGTCTGTTTGAATTCTAAAGTCCCAGAGTACTTTACTTTCTTTATTTATCTATTTTGTATTCCCATCACTTCTTGCTTGCAGGCAAACTTCTTGCAAATTTTTCGATGCACCATTGTTGCTACTTTGTCATGCCATTGTTTGTAGTCATTCCATGCTATCTTCTTTCAGGAGCTAACCACTTGGTCCACTGTTCCTTCAGTTTCTTTGCAGAAGTGGCACTTGCTGTTTTCTGCAGTCCTCTCAGTTCTGGCTTTGTATGCACTTGGCCTTGTTCAGTCAGAATTAGGTCTCTTTCTTCAATTTTCCTGCTATTATTACTATTCTCTTAACTATATTCCAGGCCTGAAAAATCCATATTTCTTAATTATGTGATGAATTACTGCAGATATAGCTAAGAAATTCATAGGTGTTTATCATACATTGATTAATTCAGAATCATGTTAACAATGCTAGTGATGCTAGTTCCAAACTGTGGAATTACAGTACAAAATGAAACCATACAGGTTATTATTCCAACTTGATTTATTTACCAATTTGAAAATAAACTATTCTTTTTATATTAATTTTCTAGATTTAGAAAGAAAATAGCATATAGATACAAATAGAAGAAAAGATACATAAAGAAACAAAATTTGACCTTATTTAGAACACTTGCAAACAATCTTAAGCTCATTCCTCCATAAAAATTACATCCTAGTCCTCTTCCTTTCCTATTCACCCCTTTTCAATTGGCAATTGCTAAATCACTAGTTCATTTCCACACTAATAAATTATTTTCATATCAACTTAGAATTAATATATTTAAGAAATCACAAGTATGATGAACTAAAACCAATAGCATAAAACAATTTCAATCAGATACAAAAAAGAAACATTTAGAGCAGATGTTATGCAAAAATCATTAATTTTTTTAAAAACATCCGTTGAGGTTTTCAAAATCTACCTAAAACTAAACAGAGAGCTAAGTACATGTGCTTGCTAAAGAAATGTGCTTACTAAAGAAATTCCATACAAGTTTCCTATGGAATTCTCAGTCAGTTTGCCTTAGCCCAAACCACTGACCATTTCTTAAGGGTAGGAACATATGATGTCATTGTCTATTTGCATCCAGCTACCAAAACCCGCACCTTTTTCTGATTTGAATTAAAATTAGTACTTTCTATCCCAGCAAAACCAATATTGCCCAGTTCATCTGTACCACTTCAGTGGTGGATTTCTATTATTTTTACTACTGGTTCGTACGTGTGTGTGTGATGCTTTTGCTTCTGCACAGAAGCATTCAGGTGGGGGGGGGGCAGAGCCTCCCACTACCGCTAATACCGGTTCGCCTGATCCGGGCCAAACTGGCAGCAACCTACCTCTGTCCCACTTCATTCTATTGAAAGCACTCCACTCCGATTGGTTACTGTGCCTATGATGGAGAGACCCTTTTTACTTTTTTAGAAGGAAAAAAAAACAGCCACCCAGCCACTTTGCACTTATACTTACATACCGGTCTGGTATTCCTCCCCCACAAAAGGAAGATAAATTAACAAAGCTAACACCAGACTCTTAAAAATCAGAAATCAAATGTGACATTGAAAAGTCAGTATGAAAGTCTGCAGTTTTTGGCTTTGATGCCTCATATGCAAATCAATGCTTTTTTAAATAATGTAAAAACCTCTTTTGAATCCCTTTACCCAACCAGCATTTTCTATTGAAGCCGTGGCATAAGAAAATAAAGAGTCGTGTCTGAATCAGTTTTGTCCCTAATTGCTCCTTCTTCTGTAGCCCCACCTTTGTCAAATGAGAAATTAGACAGGGGACAGGATCTTTTTCTGCACACTGTCAATGTTACTTTGTGTTTTTATTACTTTTTTTTCAAGGATGTGTAAGATGTGGTTTCCAGATCACAAGGTGTTGTAATAAGATAATCTCTGCTTGACAGGCTGGTTCACCCCACAATCTGTTTCCATAAAATCTTACACAAACACAGAGTCATGTTCAGGTTGCTGTGTTCAGAAAACATTTTGTCCTGTGCTTTCCCTTCTCCTCACTTTCTTTAGGCAGACTTCTCAGCCAGCAGGAATTAATCTTTGCCAGGATGTAATGTCTATTTATCACCTCCATCTCATGTCCAAATGTAGAACATGCTAATACCTACTTGAACTCTGATTGTATGCTTGGTTCAACAGCATATCACAACACCAACAATTCTTGTGCGGTCATGTAAACCTAAATAACATTTCAGTTAAATAATTTGACTATGAAGAAAACAATTTGGCTGCAGCATATTTCTCTAAACAATGGTGTCAGCGATATTTTAGTCACTTGCCAATGGTAATGAAACAAACAATCTGTAAATTTGGAAAGCAACGTTTACCTTAAGAAAAAGTCAAGGCAGTCAACTTGCAGTCTTTTCCACTGCATGTCAAAAATTACAGAAATAAGATAATGACAAATGAATATATCAACATTATTTACTGTTCATTTTGTGGTACTCATGGTGGGTAACAATACAAAGTAAGCAAATGGTAAAACTGTTCAAACTCAGGATTTATTTATAAAGAAAAAGTTATTTTGTACTTTTAAATCATTGATCTGTTAAAAATTACTTTTTACTAAGTGCATCATTTAAATGAAACCCAATTTATTGATTTTTAGGTAGAGAAGGAGGATTCAATCCATTTCCCCCATTAGCTATTTTCAACAAATTAATTGTAATCCACAATTATAAAATTGCTAGGTTTGCAAAAACTGCTGTTTGCATTTTATACTGGAAGATAATTATTCAGAAGACAAAACATTCATCTACTAACAGTCTTAGAACAAGAAAAAGTAAACAAGAGAAAGAAGTGCATTTTATTAATTATGTTTCCATATAGTATGATTAGTCAGCTAGCTTTAAATAAATGACACATGAGCTACTGGAATCCAGCCACATTTCTTATTTTGGAAAAAGCTGGTTGCCCAATGCCATTTACAGAGGAATACATATTTCATTTTTGCTCTTGCCCCCCTCCCCCATGATAATATTTAAAATGCAATCAATGTAGCAAATTTTTGGTCATTTTTAAAATCACTACATATGCAGTTTGCTTCTTACCACCTCCATCTGTGTACTTTTACAGAAAGAACAGGCATTACATAATCTAACAAGAAACTCATCCTATAAAAGTCTGTTTTATAATCTTACACATATTTCAAGTGAAAAAAGTCCCATGGAGAAATTTGCACCATAGATTAGTAAAATAGGGCCTACACGAGGTGTAATTGATGATGTTTTTTTGCCAGTTACTCCCACTTTATACAACAATTAGCTTCACTGACAACTGCTATTGTGATGTAAAAAATAGCTGGTGATTCTGCCAATCAAGAGATTGGTTGCTACAATCCATTGCAGATTGCCCTTATAAAAGAATTCACAATGTAGGTGATTCCACTAACTTCTTGGTTGCTTCATTTTAAAAAATCATATGTTTATTTAGTTTAATAAGTGATTAGTTAACAAGTTAACAATTAATTAGGAATATGGAGGAGGAGGGTAAACAGTGTACAGAGGAATGTCTCCTGGCTTCCTCTTGTTACTTAATGTACCAAGCAAATCTCTGACTGCAAATAAATGGGCAGAATAGAAACACATTAAAATAATTAGTGCCTACTTATTTTTAATTTCATAATTTTGATAGCAACCCTAACCCATTCCTAAAAGACTGAAGAACAGAATTAAAATATCTTATAAAGTAAACATTAAGCAACTTCATAAAGTATAATTTTGAGGCCTAATCACAAGAGCAGAAGTGTAAAAACACTAGTGGGATTATTTTATTAGGACAAAATGAATCAGAAAGGAATCAATGCAAAAATTCCCAAAAATATTTTTATGGCCCTGATAAAATTTATCACAGATTGAGGATCCAGAAAGATTATTATAGAGGACATTTACTGCCAGAAGATTTTATAACAGAATATTTATCCATAGAGGAGACGCATGTTGCACAGATTAGATTAATCTAGTACTTCAATTCCGAAAGAAAATCAATCTATATGGGGTCCTAAAAGTTGATATCAACTTGATGGCACTTAATCTAACCAATCAATTATTCAACCCTGAAAGGAGTGTTGAGACAGAACTGCAGAGTATGGTAATGTCACTTGGGGACAAAAAAGAGACACCATGAGAGGATCTTTTCATAACAGAACCATGAGCAACTATGCTTTTTTTTTGGGGGGGGGGGAGTATACACCATTCATGTTGTCATAATAAATGAAGTCAACCTTCTTGCATTTTATTGGCAAGAACTATATTATGTGATGTAATTGTTTTGATTATGAAGTTTTAAACAGAATAGGGCCTGACTATAAATTTATAAAGACCTGAAAAAGACTGCTAAAAACAAATTCATTAATAAAATCTTTGTTAAAATATAATTAATTTTAAAAGTAAACTCAACTATATATTTATACTACCACAATCTTTAAAAACAGTCTAGATGTTTTGTACAATTACAGTGTGGGTATATCCCAAGCTGGGTATTCATAAAACAAAACTTGAAACTAACTAGAACACTTCTTTAAAAAAATGTGTACAGGTTTTCCTCAACTTACAATGGCAATTAAGACCAGGATTTCCATCACTAAGTCTATATTATCAGTCATGTACTTTCATGTTCAGGATGGAATTGTGACTTGTAATAATAGTTCTGACCCAACAAACTAAGGTTGGGTCATGGTAATAAACTATGTTGAAATACTGATTTCCAAAACCAATACTGTATATTTACAATATAAAACATATGATATGTCCTCAATCTATGTATGAATGTTAACCAGATTGTCAGTTGAATTTTAGTTGCAAACCGATGACTCTCCTACAGTGGAATACAGAAGCTTAACTTAAGCAACAGGAAACACACACCATGACACCCAAAACTCTGTTTTTCAACAGCACACCTAGCCCCTCAGCATGGTTTGATAAATATGCTCATTTATCTAGAGTTTGATCTAGTGGTTAAGACAGCAGGCTAGAAAGCAGGAGACTGATAACTGATTCAAATAACCTTATTTGTATGATACATTATATTGTATTCCATAATAATAGCTTCTCAAAAGCTTTTGAAATCAATGGAGATGTACAGTAATTTATCTTAAAACTGCAAGTTATCCATGAAAGGAATTGTGGCTTGATTTAACTACATACTTTTATTATAAAAGAGAATTTCCCAGTTGTGTATTGAGATACATGGGCTTTTTTGTTCTGCTATTAACATAACTTACTGAAAGAATAAAAGGAAATACCAGTTTTTGATAAATCTATGGAGAATGAAATGTCTGAGCTCAAATAGGCTTTGCAAGCAAGCTCTCCTGGGGATTGTCTGATTCTTAGCTAATGGAGTGGTTTTGCAGTGACTGACAGTCAAAGAGGGGCCTTGACCTTCCATCAGGGGTGGGATTCTACCAGTTTGGCCCGGTTTGGGCATATTGGTAGCTCTGAAGATCAGCTGAGAGCAAACCAGTTCTCTCTGACCTTCAGGCCCACCTGTCCACCCCTGTTCTATACTCACCTATATTTCCTTGTTTTTCTATACTCACTTATGTGAGTGAGTATAGCCTCAAATATAGGCTATACTCACCTATATTTCCAATTGCTGCACCTCAGCTGTTTTGGTGTGCCTCAGCTTCAGTAGAAGGTAAGTTTTTTAGCTTTGTTTTAAACCACTGCGTGCGCCCAAAGCATGTGTTTGGCGCATGTGTGAGCAAAGCAAGAGCGTGCAAACAAAGCGCGTGCTTAGCGAACCAGTTATTAGACTGGTTGAATCACATCACTTCCTTGCATGTGTTTTTATAAATAATTAGCTACTTCATGGTCACTTTTCAATTATAAACTTTTATTCAGGTATTAAGTTGATGGATGGAGTTTATATAGCTGAACTTAATGTGTTTAAGTGACTTTGTTTAGATCAAATAAGAGAAATTGTCTTCAAGTCCAACTAGGGACCTAAGGAGCAGCATTTTGTTTCAAAGGTGTAATCATTTTATTATTGGGATTATTAGCATGAATTAAGTAGGATGACACATTTACTGTAATTGCATATAGAGATAAATACATCCACATACCATTCAAAGGAGGCATCAAAAAGCTGAAAAGGAAACAAAAGGGTCAGAACACCTCACCAATAATCAATACCCAATAAACAGAGATTTACACCTAGATTGATAGTAGACCAACAATCAAACAGTAAACAATACTCCAATCAAGGAACTACTAATTCAGACAAACAATCAAACAGTAAACAATAGTCTAATCAATGAGCTACCTAAGATATTCTCACATACATCCACTTATATATAAACGGAGAGCAAACTCCACTCCATTCTAGCACCGATGATGTTCCTAGTCAGGTAATAAAACATCTGCAAGAAAACGGCCAAACTTAAAAAGCACCCCACAGTTTCATTTATGTCTTGCTTCCTTCTTCAGTTTGTAAGATAAATTAACCCGCCCTTTTTTTTCACAATCAAGAGTTTGTGATATTTTTTTTAAAATTTAATCTATTCTGCAGTATCACTGTAACAGTCTCTATGTTTGTAGGATGTTGCAGTTGGCATATATTAACAATAGTAATAACATATACAATAATAACAACTTGGCCTTTTATATGATTTAGAAGATGCAGAGATTTCTTCCTCCAATCCCAGATCTGGGCACTACTACCCAAATGTCATGCTGGTGAAAATAAAGATCACAATGGGCGCTTGAGTGCAGCCTAGTAATGAAACAAACTAGGCTTCAAAACACAGCACTCAAGAATAACTGTCTAAAAGTCTCTTTAAATAAATTAATTTTACAAGATTGCTCTTGATTGATTATGGCAAAGGGATTCAGCTGCTTTGATGTCTATGTCTAAAACTATGAGTAGGAACTACAATTTCCTAAATCCTGTCTATCTAAAATATTAGGAATTGAAGGCACCATAAAACTAGGGTTGGCATGGGTACCATTCAGTGGTGGGTTTCCAGTTTTTTTACTACCGGTTCTCTTGTGATCATGTGTGCGCAACACTTCTGTGCAGGAGGGACAGAGCCTCCCGCCACCGCTACTACTGGTTTGCCCAATCCGGGCTGAACCAGGAGCAACTCTGATACCATTACAATTATTATAATTACAAAAACAAGGTACAATTATAGCAAGAAGTATCACTGTTATTTTCCAACACCTCTCACATACACATTTTTTAACTGCTATGTTATCCATGAGCAATCTTACCCCTCAATATCTTTACATTGAGATCTTTCCTCAAAGGCCTTTTAAGCCAAATGACAACTAAGATTTTTCTGTATTACCTTATAAGAGCCAGAAAAGAACATTTAATGTTAGCAATGACAAGTTTATCCCAGCTAATTCTTCCAGTAAATCTCTTTAAAGTATGAGTTCTATTTCTTCTTGCTTCTTTGCAATGTGTGTTGTGCGTAAAACTTAATTCTCTCAAATCCTCTGAGTGATCACATGGATTTTCAAAGAATGGAAATCTAACACATGCTGAGGATGTTTCAAAAAATCAGTACATGCGCTTGTGGTTTTGGTTTTAATTTAATGCAAATATTTGTCTCAACCATGGAGAATGGGAAGATGGAAAAATAAATCCTGCTACGAAATCTCTAGTCCCACAACATATGCTTGAGGTACAACTACTACAAAGAAGCCACATGATACAAGTTGTAAAATGAGAATCATCCCTCAACAATCTGAGCGCATTCTTAATTTTCCTAAAATGTGAACAAATGTTTCTTATATGAAATTTAATCAGCAAAATTTCTCACCTTTGTCAAAACTGATTAGATGAGATACAAATAATGTATTCTAAAATCAACGAAGACATCTACAAGCTAATCAACAAAATTCCTGATCTAGTATGTTTGTCCCTGAAAAAAGCCTGGGTCTCTGTGCAGATTTCTTTTGCACGTTTATTGACCTCATCTAGATCTCATTGAATTGGCTAAAAATGTATTTTGACCAGAATGGGAATGGGAATAAGAGTGAAAGTTTGCACATGGAGCCACAGTCGTATTGAATTCAATATATGTAGCTAGACATGGTACCTGAATAAGGATCCTTAGACATCTGTTGTGGGCCAGAAATAAGATAGGGTCCATTGTTCACATCAAATTACCTCTTTGCCTGTCTACCTTCCTGTATGCAATCATCATTTTATTAAAATGTACTCTTTAAATATATTGGGGGTAGGGGGTTCTCTACATTTCCCCCCAAGAACCTCTCAGCCTTTAAAAGTCAGACACCTGAGGAATGATCCATCAACAACGCTAATGTTTTGAGCTGTTTCTTCTGGTGAAGAAATTACAGGAAGATTGGTCCAGCAAAATTTGTGCTGCAATTCCCTGAGCTGTCTTTTAAGATCATTCCTCTGCTTGCTAATAAGATATCAATGTGTTTCTGCATAGCCGGCCTTTTGCAAAAGAAGCCATTTGGGTGGGTGGGGAGGCTAGGGAAGCAAGCAAGAAGATGTACAATAATGGGCCTTCATAACTATCCTTATTTATAGAACTAAAGCAAAAGCAAATGATTTTCCCCCAATGGCACATCTGATTAGTTTTCTTTTTACTCTGAGCTTAACAGAAGTCTTTTGTAATTAGAAGACCCTAGCCAGATAGGAATAAAGGAGAGAGCATTGACTTTGGAATCTGCCATGATAACTTATAAGTGATCTTGGAAAGTAGGAACGAATACATGAACAAAACTTGCCCAACCTCCCTTTGCCACCAATACCATAAGGTAGAAATGTGGAGAAAGATGGAGGCTTAGGAAAAGTATAAAGTTATTGGAACTCAGATTCAACAGAATGATAACCCTTTGAAAAAGAAGAAGCATTGTGGAGTGTCTAGATAAGTGATGGCAAATCTTTTCGGCACCCCGAAAGAGCCGCAACCTGGAAGAGGAGCTGCCCAGGGGGCATGCGCAAGCCAGAAAATGAACTTCCTGTTTCCATTGCGTGCATGTGTGCTGGTTAGCTAGTTTTCCAGTTACTGGCACGCATGTGCACGTGACGATCAGCTAGCCGGCATGCATGCTCACACCAGAAAATGGGAGGCCAGCTGTTCCAGTTTCCAGCAATGCTGCATGCAGGAAGGACAGCTGATCATTGTGCACACATGTGCACCAGAAACTCAGAACAGAAATGGGCGATGCAGCGCATTCTGGCAACATGGGTCCACATGCCACTTCGGGCACATGTACCATAGGTTCACCATTACGGATTTAGATCATTGAAAGACCCCATGGAGTGATCATTGAATGAAAAAACCCAAACTTTTCTTCATAGGCATAGGAAAACCACAGTGGAGCCTTAATGACAGAGCCTTAAGACAGAGGAGAGAAACAATGCATTGTTTAACAAAACCAACCTAAAATGGAAGGGGAAAAAAGGTTTCCACCTTTCACTTGAAAATTGTAAAAAAGAGTTAGAGCTTCGTGAACTTCATCTCCTGGTACCAGAAAGCAGGAATGGCTATTGAAAAAGACTGTTTCTGTTTGTATGCTACTCTAGTATCACAATTAGCATACAAGAAAGCTTCCTTCACCCTTCTTACTGACTGAACACCTTGATGCCAGAGCAAAAGCCATTCTTTAAGATCTTTACAATTCATCACATTAAACCAACACTATGTTAGGGATGCATTGAGAATGAACGTGACAACTTTGGAGAATCATTCCATTGTTCCACTGTTACTATGTAGTACAATACAATACAATAAAATAGCAGAGTTGGAAGGGACCTTCGAAGTCTTCTAGTCCAACCCCCTGCCTAGGCAGGAAACCCTATACCATTTGAGACAAATGGCTATCCAACATCTTCTTAAAGGCTTCCAGTGTTGGGGCATTCACAACTTCTGGAGGCAAGCTGTTCCCCTGATTAATTGTTCTAACTGTCAGGAAATTTCTCCTCAGTTCTAAGTTGCTTCTCTCCTTGATTAGTTTGCACCCATTGCTTCTTGTTTTACCCTCAGGTGCTTTGGAGAATAGCTTGACTCCCTCTTCTTTGTGACAGCCATTGAGATATTGGAACACTGCTATCATGTCTGCCCTAGTCCTTCTTTTCATTAGACTAGAACATACCCAGTTCCTGCAACCATTCTTCATATGTTTTAGCCTCCTCTAATCATCTTTGTTGCTCTTCTCTACGCTCTTTCTAGAGTCACCACATCTTTTCTACATCATGGTGACCAAAGCTGAATGCAGTATTTCAGGTGTGGCCTTACCAAGGCATTATAAAGTGGTATTAACACTTCACATGATCTTGATTCTATCCCTCTGTTTATGTAACCTAGAACTGTGTGCGCTTTTTTTGGCAGCTGCTGCATACTGCTGGCTCATATTTAGGATTCCAAGATTCCTCTCACAGTTACTACTATTGGGCAAGATACCACCTATACTGTACCTGTGCATTTTGTTTTTGTTGTCTAAATATAGAACCTTACTTTTTTCACCATTGAATTTCATTTTATTAGATAGCGCCCAATGTTCAAGTTTGTCAAGATCCTTCTGTATCTTAAGCCTATCTTCTGGAGTGTTGGCTATTCCTGCCAGCTTGGTGTCATCTGCAAATTTGATGAGTTCCCCAGTTATCCCCTCATCCAAATCATTGATGAAGATGTTGAAGAGTACTGGGCCCAAAACAGAGCCTTGGGGTACTCCACTACATACTTCCTGATGTAGTCATCAGGACATGATGCATGAACCATTTTTGATGCTTTATAATTCCAGGAGAAAGGATTATTTCCACATAAGGAGAATATCTATAGCAAAGATGTCAAACTCAATGGCGAGTTGGCCACAGCAAATTGGCTATGGCCAATTGGCGGCGGTGAGTTTATCATAGACCCAGGAGGAAAGCTCCCATTTGTTGCTAATGGAGCAATCTTCCATGCAAGATAATACTTACACAATTGTCATCAAGAATTCTCTTCTGCGATAAAAGTTACTACTTTTTTCTGTGAACAGCACATTTCTGACCCTATCTGCATCTGGGATCACCAAAATTTTATAATATATTATATTTTATTATATAAAGTTTGCAGCAGATTCATATACTGTACCTACAAATAAGGCAATTGATTTGTCATGTAACGTAGTGGCAGAGATCTAACCATAACACACCAAAATAAAAAAGGGGGGGGGGGTATGGTGTCAGACAGATATTAAAAGAAAAGTTCCTACTTAAGATTTTTCTAGTAGATTATCGAACAAGAAGCTGATGGGATCAGCAGGGTGAGTTAAGGACATGACATCTGCTACCCTTATGAATATTTGCACAGAACTGAATACTTCTATTAATTAATTCTGAAAGTGTATAAAGTGTATAGACTAAAATTTCCTTTCAGACTCACATTCATCCTGCAGACAAGAAACATCTCTAACCTTTATAGATATTCCTGTGTTAGTCCTTGAAATCCAGCTGTCCTATTTCATTTAATAGTTTAACTAAAATAAGTGATTTTGCAATCTGCTGATGAGATCACTCTGCATTTCTTTAAACTACATTAGTAAGACAAAGAAAGTCTGAAAGACTCAGACAGGATGGATTTTTTTTAAAAAAAAATCTTGCCTGCAAGGATTACAGAAGGGAATTTTGAAATATTTAACCACTGACCTCATGCAGAAAAGCATCTGTGAAACAAAGCAATATCACTTGAAATCTTGTCCAGGAGTATCTATCATATTCCAGATGTTGATGTAATGTTGTGGATTAAAGCAAAGGCTATAAAGTTTCCCAATCCAGGTCGTATTAATCCTGACCTCTATAGCTGAGTTTAGAATTGTCTTGAGGATTCTTCCACCCTTATCTAATCTACTTCAGTGTAAGATCTTCTACATCATTAGATATATTCAGGATTCACATTTATATTTTATCTAAAGAACAGCCTTGTGAAGTTTGACTAAGAAATTAGGCTTGCTCTCTGGCAGTGGTGTCAAATTCATGGCCCGCGGGCTGGATACATTGCGTGCTGGCCCCACTCCTGCCTTGTTTAACAAAGGGGGGGAGGGAGTCCCGATATGTCACGTGACACTGCCATGTTGACGCAAATTTGACACCCCTGCTCTATGGCTCTCTAATGAGTTTACTGGCTGATTGGGTATTTTGATCTAGTTATCCCTTGTCTTAATATCTTTTGACTAATTTCTGATTAATTAGTTCAGAGTTTTCAAAATCCAAGACCCTCAAAATGTGCTAATTCCAGAGAAGGCAAAGTTAGTTTACTTTGTGAGAATAAGGATTCAACCAACAAGCACATGGAACCATTTTGATATAGATTTTTTAAATCTATCTGGCTCATTATTGATTCCACTACAATATAGCATGTCTCTGATATTGTGACATTATTTCTAGGCTACTACTTATTTTGCTTGGTTGATTATGTGACACCAAAACAGTATCCACTCTGCTAAGAGTTGCTAAACTCAGATAGAACATAGACAATCTGTTCTGAACCAGGCCCTTCAGGTCTTCCAACCCCATTGCTAATTGCTGTTGCAATAATGCCTATCCAACCTGTTGCTGGGTCATCCTCTTGTCTTTCCTCTCACCTTTCCTAACATTAGAACCTTCTCTAGAGAGGTAGGTCTTCACATAATGTGTCTGAATAGAATAATTTGAGCTCATTCATTTGTACCTCAGTTGAGAACTCTGATTTCCCCCTCCAAAACTTTATTAAATTTGATTTGTTCTATGAAGACTTTGTCTGGTTGGTTGGTTGCAGTGGTGGGTTCCATATCCCGTTCCAACCGGTACCGTTGGAATGGGTCGGTGTCACCCACATGAACGCATGCAGCGCGCACATGCATTGTAGCTGCCAGCAATGCTTCCGCAAGCCTCCGTGATGCTCCAGCTGCTCAGCAGAATGTCACACAGGGGCTGTACATGCCATGCGCGGAAGTGCCAAAGGCTTTAAAGGACAGGTAAGGAGCTCGGGCGGGTGAGTGGGCCTTCGGGAGCATCGTACCGGAATGGTACCCAGTGCTCCGGGCAGGCTCCGGTATGCCTGTACCGGCATACCGGAGCGTATCACCTGCAACCCACCACTGGTTGGTTGGTCATTCATGGTATAACAATCTTCTCCAACATCAAAGTTTAAATGTATCAATATTCTTTCTATTATTCAAAGTCCAGCTTTCAGCTCTCTAGAGTTTCATTAAAAAAAACACAAACTGGGCTCCATATAGAATATATTCAGCATATAAGCTAAATACATAAAGAGAGAATATGCAGTTTTGTTTTAATCGTTTGATGACCTGGAGTCAGGCTGTTTCTCTATGCTCTCTTCCAACTGTGGCTTCCCATCCTATATATACTGTAATTTTTCTTTTGAAGCCTATGAGAACGGCACAATGAGAGCAGGGCAAAATATTGGAAGCTAATGAAAATCTTTGGATTTATAGCAGTTCCTTCCTGAACTTTGTCTACGCATTGTTGTAGAGGGTTTTCTTTAACAAAAATTATGAGTTGTGTGTGGTGTAAATGCTGCCTGTAAAATTGGGCAAGAAGCGTAAGAGCTGAATTGATGTTGTATTCTTTTCTAATGCTGCAGTTTTACTTCCAACATCAAAAGAAGCAAACTGATTAATCCTTAGGAATCATAAAAATGCACTGTAAAGCTGAAAATGCTTTGCATTTCCTTCTTCAGTATGTCTCTTATTTTATATTTTGTTGTTGCTATAGGAATCAAGCCAGATGATGATGGTGATAATATACTTGGACTTATTTATAGGACTTCAACTAATAGATTGTATTATAAAAACGAGGGGAATTATTTTCTTTTTAATAAGCAGAAAACAGGCTGTGCATGTATGGTCTAGTACAGAAGAGCAGAAGCTTCCGAAAGACGCTGTGTTTCGCTGTGTTAACGTTGTGTTTCGTGATCCAAAATTCTTTCAGATCATCCCAGGAAACATCATGCAACTTAACTATGATTTTTTTTTAATCATAGTTTGGCAAACGGACAGATTCTGAGATCACAGCAGCCATTTCAAACTGCTTTTTCCACCGGTGGAAAGAAAAACATGTATCTTTGCTTTTCTGTAGTCACTGAAATATTGCAGTGTTCCAGGAAGTTCAGTAGTTTCCTGGGATCACAATACAGCCCATAATTCCCAGACCCTCTTCTGATGTAAATCATTCCTTGCTTCCATTTATAATATTAACACTAATAGAAATTGATATATTGATAAATGCTGTTCAAGAAAGACAGAGTAATGTTTGTCAAAAAAGCCAACACAGTTCTAAGCTATATAAACAAAGGGATAAATCAAGATCATGTGAAGTGTTAATACCAGTTTATAATGCCTTGGTAAGGCCAAACTTCGAAAACTGCATTCAGTTTTGTTCGTCACGATATAGAAAAGATGTGGAGACTATAGAAAGAGTGCAGAGAAGAGCAACAAAGATGATTAGGAGACTGGAGACTAAAACATATGAAGAACGGTTGCAGGAACTGGGTATGCCTAGTTTAATAGAAAGAAGGATAGGGGAGACTTGATAGCAGTGTTCCAATATCCCAGGGGTTGCCACAAAGAAGAGGGAGTCAAACTATTCTCCAAGGCATCTGAGGGTAGAACAAGAAGCAATGGGTGGAAACTAATCAAGGAGAGAAGCAACTTAGAACTGAGGAGAAATTTCCTGTTAGAACAATTAATCAGTGGAACAGCTTGCCTCCAGAAGTTGTGAATGCCCCAACACTGGAAGTCTTTAAGAAGATGTTGGATAGCCATTTATCTGAAACGGCATAAGGTTTCCTGCCTAGATAGTGGGTTGGACTAGAAGACCTCCAAGGTCCCTTCCAAACTCTGCTATTGTTGTTGTTGTTGTTGTTGTTGTTGTTGTTGTCAATGTTTCAGCTAAAAATGGAAGCTTAAACCTCCTCTTACACTACCTATGTAAGTGTATATTTCAAATATCTTTGAGCAGGGGTGTCAAACTCAAGGCCCATGGAGTGCTTAGATCTGCCCAGGGGCCACCCTGGAAACATCAAAGGACCAGCCTGCAATGACTCTGTCAGCGAAAATGGACACACACACCCCCAGCTTCGTTTTTGCTGGCAGAGGGCTGCAGGAGACCATCGGAGTCAAAAATGGAAATCGAGCTGGCCATGCCCACCCTGGTCATGTCCACCCCCCGACCCCTCAAGGCCAATTACATCCCTGCGACCAATAAGATCACATAGATTAGGCCTCCTCCGTATACCATCGGCCAGCCAGTGTCGGCTGGCAACTACAAGGAGGAGGGCCTTCTCAGTAGTAGCCCCGACCCTTTGGAACGAGCTCCCCGTAGAGATTCGCACCCTCGCCACCGTCCAGGCCTTCCGCACAGCCTTGAAGAACTGGCTCGCCCGTCAGGCCTGGGGACAAGGATAATTCCCCTCCCGAATGATGAATGTATGTTGTTTATTATTTTATTATATGTCTTATCTTAATGTCTGTATCTCCCCTTCCCCTATTTTATGTGAGCCGCCCTGAGTCCCCTCAGGGAAAAGGGCGGCCTACAAATATTAATAAATCTCTAAATCTCTAAAATCTCTCAAGCACAACCCTGATGCGGCCTCAATGAAATCGAGTTTGACACCCCTGTCCCTGAGTGTCATATGTCTACAAAATATGAAATTAAAAGAATATGGGAGATCACAGAATCCTTGGAAGGACTGCTAAAGCCCCGAAGCCCAGCCATCTTCTCAGTATGGGAGCCTAAATTGAAGCCTTCTTTACCAAACTGATTACCACTGTCTCAGAAGAGTTTCAAGTGCTCATGTGAGCATGAACCATCTCTTGAAAGAGGCTGAGTCTTCTTTTTTTTAAGATTTCTGCATGAGCCTGGAAAAAAGATGTCAATTTAAATATCCTTTTTGATATTGTCTTCCCACCAAGATGTCATGTTTGAAAGGTGCACAGCCTTACTGCTTATTTCCTTCAGCAACTATATATGTCTGATCACTACAAGATTTGAACTCACATCCTTGTGATGCCATTAATAGTTCTATTGATGCAGTATAAAATCATGTTTGGCTTTTTTTAAAGCTGAAATACCACTGGCACTTTAACTCCAAGATCATTTTCTCCATGTATTATTGCCAAATGAAATAATATCTGTTGTATACCGATTCAACTATTTCCTTGAGTAAGTTGTGTGTCTCCATGTTTAAATTTAATTTTACTTCTGCTATTTTCAGTCCATTTTAACTCATGAGAATTATTTGGTGTTTTTCAATCTTCTACAATTTCCTCCTCTCACCCAATCTTATAGCATCTCCATTCCTTCCACTTTATCATCGAAGTCATTAAGCACAGTGATCCAGGATTGCATCCTGGGAAAAGATCATTCATTAAGTTATTTGATTGAATTTAGGACCAATTAAAAAGCAGCAGCAATTTTTTTCTGTGAAAATTAACTAGTATAATTTAAAAAGCTGTTATTACCTACCCATGAGTTCTTTATTGGACTATTTGTTAGATTTATATGATGCCTTTCATTTAGGGGCTCAAGAAAATGTATATAACAGCTTTTTATACACGAACCAGTCTGGGAGCTGAGAGTTTGGAACTAGCTCCAAATTAGCCAGTTGGTTGTTATAGCTTATCTAGAACTTCCAGGCAATCCCCTTAATTATAACTTCTTATTGGCTACATATAGCCTTCTCAATGTATCTCAAGGTATGTTTGGGCCCCACCCTGTTGCTCTTCCAAAAGGAGTTAAAAACATGTGTTTGTCAGTGGGCATGGAGACCATGAATGGACACAGAGCCAATTAGATGATTGATTTGATTGTGGTGTTGCTGTTGGTGGAAGAAATGTCCTTCTGGGTTCAGTTCCAAGTGGGGAAAAAGACATTGGAAACATGGAGGCTGCTTGTAAAGATGGTTTAATGGTGGACAGGATCACATGGCTTGAGTTCCTGAACAGAAAGGGGGGATCACATGCTTTCAGATGTTGGGTGAAGAAGAAAAGAGACCGAGATGCTGAAAGTTCCTGTCTTTATGCCTCCCTGGTCTTTGATCTTGATCTTGTATTCTGATTGGTTGTCAGACTCCCATGGGGCCATGCAGGGGCAACTCTTTAGGTTGTGTTTTGAGTTCAGGTTTGGTTGATCATTGCTTCTTCCCAGGTACCCTGTGGTGAGTTTCTGTGGAAGGCTAAGCCTACCTTTGTTATATAGAGCTCAGCCCTTTTTTAAAAATGGCCATTGACAAAAGTGGGAGCTATTAAGAGTGAGTCTGTTTCCTGCCTAAAACATGTTTCTCCATTTCTGATCCAGGGAAATATAATATTCTCCCTTTTCAATATTTTCCAGGATATTTCATTTTTCTAGGAGAGGGGTGAATGCTAACTTCCTATAATGTCATGGGTGATGCAGAGCAGTTTTTCTTATGAGTTTTTATTATATGGTGAATTTTTTAAAGTTGTAAGCTGCCTGCAGTAATCTATGTATGAGCTGGCTGGCTGTATTAAGTAAGTAAGTAAGTAAGTAAATAAATAAATAAATAAAGTTAATCAAGTAAGTAAGTAATCAAAAGGCCAACTAGCACCTCGTGTATCTTGGCTGGGAATTTTGGAGATTTAAATCCCAACACATTTGGAGGATGCCAGAATAGAGCAAGCTAACTCACTTGTGCTATTCTTTTAAATTCCAAGTATGACTCATTTTCTCCTATTTTATGGATCTGCCACTTTGTTGCCAGGAAACAAATTATCAGGACAGGTCTTTGGATGACCAACCAGAATATCAGAGTTATAAAAGGGAGAAATCCGGTGACTCACTCCTAGCCCAGCATTCTGAATCTTTTAAAGTAAGTTTTACAGCATTAAATAAGTCTTCCTTGCTGTTGAGTTAGAAATAGACATTATCACATTCACTCACTGGGAAAGAATTTAAATCAGTCAAAGAATGAAACAGCAGAAGGACTGCCTGTATAGTATTAGCACGTTCAAGAAGAAAGACACATGTTTATTTCCATCCTTCTGTATAATTGGCTTAAAACATCACAGTGATTTATGTATAAATATGTTTGAAGAAAAGTTGATTGTATCATTGGAAAATATGTCCTAAAACAAGATGATTTCTTTCCCAATGTCTTTAAAAGGGTTTGGTGCTGGAGGAAAGGTGGAAAAATTGCTATGAGTAAAAATTAATTTTAAAGTATTCAATAGTTTTCTCTTTTCCTCTTTTTAACAAAGCACAGATTGCTGTCTATTTAGCCCTGCCTAACGTCTAGAAATTCAACATGAGCAGTTTTGCAAAGATCACCATGGGAAAGTCTGCAATGCTTGATACATTATAGTTTGCTTAAAGAAAAGAAGATCTATTGGAGCTAGTTAGTGTCAGCCAGTTTGGAAAGAGAATTTGATTTATTGTTATTTCTTTGCCTTTAAAACACCGGTGGGAAATATTTTGGTGGTCATGGTTGATTTTGTATGTGGGAGAAAGTCATACCTGGAGGGTCAATGATTAGGAAGATTACCAGATTTGAGCTGCATACCTGCTGATGACCAATGGTGCCAAATAGGTATATAGTACAGGAAATACTCTTTGCTGTCTCCTAATGACCAACTGTAGGTTGTTGTTTTTTGCAGCAAAGATACAGTACTACTGATAGTCCTAATAATACACGATGAGGAGGGCCAAGAATTACTCTTGTTTCTTCCTAGGTTTGAGGGAGCGTCTTTGTTTTGTTTTTCTAAAACTGTGTTCAGGCTACATTTTAGGCCATATACTACAATTTTTATGCTTCCTGCCTCAAAAGAGCGGGAAAGTATGCTGAGAGTTTTGAACAATTGTGATTATAAAAGCAAACTGTAACTTTGGTGCCTTGTGCAGCTCTGAGGAGCCTGTCCATTTTGTCTTAAAATTGATTATTTTGTCTGTTTGCTGCCATCTAGAGTTTTGTATAGCTTCACTACCATCTGGTTGTCCACATTTTTGCAGTCCCCTCATCTTTTTACAATCAGGAAGAAAGAGGAGAGGGACTGAGGAAGGGCTCCGGGGAAGCTGCCTGAGCCTGCCATGCTGCCATGCTGCTCCAGCTGAAGCCATGGCTCACTCAAGAGTAACAGCTGAAGAGGAAGTTATAGGAGCAGTGCGAGTGGTGAAATTCAATTTTTTTACTACTGGTTCCATGGGCATGTCTTGGTGGGCGTGGTATGGCTTGGTAGGTGTGGCTTGGCGGGCGTGGCAGGGGAAGGATACTGAAAAATCTCCATTCCCATCCCATTCTGGGGCCAGCCAGAGGTGGCATTTGCCGGTTCTCCGAACTACTCAAAATTTCTGCTACCAGTTCTCCAGAACCTGCTGGATTTCACACCTGAGCAGTGCTAATGGTGGCTCTTCCCTCCCTCCCTCCCTCAGATACTGAAGGTGCTTTCTAGTTCTCTGTGGTTGTGCAACCCAGATCTAGTAGCTCTGAGGTTGGCTGAAGGCAGGGACAAGATCTGGGCTGTAAGGGAATGCTCACTAGGTCCCTTCTGTCTGAGGGCCCAATGATGGATGTTTCCCCTGTCTTCCTTATATTTATCCAAAAAGTCACTTAACCTCTCAGACAGGGACACATTGCAATGTAACGTTAGATAAATGTAACATTAGACCAGTATCTTGAGGCAAGGGCTCAGGATTCTTGTGTGACCAGACGGCCCTACCTCAAAGATTTTCAGTAACTCCCAAGCAGGTACACACCCTTTGCATTAGAAACGGCCTGCCTTTGATCTCTGGTCATAATTTAAGCCACAGGCGGCTCCAATTTCTCTTTCCTCACATTTTAAATGTCTCAGACCCAGTGTCAGCAAGTTCTCATCCTCCCCTTGCACCTGGGCAGACTGCAGGCCAGGAAAAGAGGGGGAAGAGCTGCCAAAAGAAAAAATGAGCCTTCTTGGGTTGCCCTTTTCATTTCCTTCCTTTTCTCTGGGCTCAGAAAACAGAGGCTGAAGTAGAATGTTGAGCAAAATAATATTGTCCAGCAAGGAATATGACTTAGTTCTGTATTATTGCACCATGACCTTGGGATGGATTGAAAAATAAAGGCGCAGTGTACATAATAAAACATAGCATATTTAGCAATTCGATATTTCTTAACTTGTAGCGTGACGCTAGAAGTCTGCACGAGAGATTTAATTTTCTATCTGGCATCCTTCTTTATGCTTCAAATACACGGTTTTATCAAATTAGAGGAAGTAGAACTGGCATATTTATTACAGTAGTATATGTATTTATTTTTCATAGTATTGAAAATAATGCCAAAGGATGAAAGAGCAGCTCTGGAGATAAGAGATGCTTTAACATAATTACAACAATTGTAACTTGTAATTGGATACAATAAATCAAATCAAATTCCTGCTTTGTGGGTAGCTCTCTCCAAAAGGGCAACAATTCAGAATGGGCTTTCTCTTATGAGCCCCAAACAGAGAAGAGGGTCAACCTATTTTCCAAAGCACCTAAAAGCAAGGCAAGAAACAATGGATGGAAACTAATCAAGAAGAGATCCAACCTAGAACTAAAGAGAAATTCCCTGACAGTGAGACCAATCGGCCAGTGGAACAGCTTGGCTTCAGAGGTTGTGGATGTTTCATCACGGGAGGCTTTTCAGAAGAGACCGGACAACCTCTTGTCAGAAATGGTATAGGGTCTCCTGCTTGAGAAGGAGATTGGACTAGAAGACCTACAAGGTTCTTTCCAACTTTGTTATTCTTTTTTGAAGAAGAGGACAGATTTATCCTTTAGCTACTTTTAATCCAGTCCACCAATATGTGAGTTTAATTCCCAACTGGCTCACTTGGCAACTTCAAGCCAGTCATTCTGTCTAAGACATCTTCCACCATTGTTGTAAAAATAAAATGAAGAGGACAACCACAAATGCCTTCTTAGGATGATGGGAGAAAAAGGTGGCTATAAATGAAATAATTGATATTGATTGACTGATTGTTTACTTAAATAATATAAATGCATTCCAAGGGTAAAGAAGCAATGAATATTAATGTATATTACCAAATACCACAATAATCCCTATTGTATGCCAAAATAAATCCAATATAATGCAATCCTATTAACTGTTAAATGTTTACCAGAATATGGAAAATCCATATGAACAAAGAAGAGTTACTGTAAGAGAATGCACAGAATATAAAATGTTGAACTTGAGTCCATGATTCAATTTCCAGTGCCCTTTTTCCTCTTTGCCATTATCTTTTTCTGTTTTGATAGTCTGGCAATCAGAAGCCAAAACATGTTCAGTCTCCCCTAATTTTGACCGAAGTCATAGCAACAGTGACAAACAAAATAGTCCATTTGCACAGAAGATAAGGACATATATCCTGTTTAAAAGTTTAAAATGGTATGAGCCCCTTCCTTCTATATATCTTCCAACATTTATCATTTTTCCTTTCCGATGCCACAGAATATTTGCTTGCAATGCTTTTTGTTCTTTTCCATGTAAGTGGTACAAACTTCATTACTTTGCTTTATCTATTCCAGCAGCTTTTCCTTGCTGTTGAACAATCTCATGTTTAAAACGACACCAGGTTCAAATGAACATAGTGTCTCTTTGCAAATATAAATGTATTATATTAAGTGTATGCAGTTAATTATGTACGTGTTCTAAAAGAGCATGTACATAATTAACTGCATACACTTAATATAATACATTTATATTTGCAAAGAGATGGTGTGTGTGTGTGTGTGTGTATCTTTCACATGGATGCACTGTACTGCTGTGAAATAGTGATTCTTTTTATTGACTTTTCAGTCAATGGATCTTGTTTCAGGAGCCCAAATGCATATTCATGGCATTCCAATATGCAATGGTGGACATAATTCTAAACAGGGAAGTGTATGAGTCCAAATATCTTGTGATTTCATTAGCATATATTTGCATTGCAATATTTCCAGGGCTTTAGGTCAGACTCAGGCAAAGCACTCTAGAATCTTCTGGGCTGCAGTTAACTGTATACTATGTAAACTATCAATGTGAAAAGCCCAAACCTCTTGGAGATACGTTTTGGCCTTCATAACTACCAAGTTCCTGCTTTTAGAAACTGATTTACTAAACAAAGGAGAATGAAATCAGTTTTAATAAATTATTAATGACAATCCTGCTTATCATAACTCAACAAATTGCTTTACAAGTTTGTCCCAATCTGTTCAATGGGATGGACTTCAGTATGTGCCTGTGTATGTATTTGTACATGTTTATCTGTATATGTGTGTGTTTACAATTATTTTCACAAGCATTGCTGAATTTTTAGACATATTGTATCTTCTTTCGTCAAGGCTTCTTAGAGTTTATAATAAATAGTTCAGAATAAAGGGCTGATTAAAAACATAATTTATTGTGAAAATTGGGTTCTGGGAATTCTTTAATAACTATATTTGCCCAGGTCTCTTTGACCCAGCAATCATAAGGAAAATAACATCAGCTTTCAAGAATATATGACCCATAACTGTGCTCTGACATGATTACAGAAGCAAAGCAGATACTTTTAATTTTTTACCTCACTATAATGGGGTGGGATAAATTTTAATGACAGGGGTTTTTTAATGATTAATTTCCTTTCTCTTCTTCTTCCCCATAAATTGAATAAATTAATAATAGTATTCTTTTCTCCCTCCCACACATCTGTAGCAAAGCAAACAGTGGAGGCTGGGAAAGAAGATAGTTTAAGATAATGAAGTTGTTGGAAAGAAAATAAGTACATGGTGAACACTGGATAAGAACTTCAAGGCCAAGTTTTATGATTTCTAAAAACAATGCTTACTGAAATTAAGTTTCCACTGTTGGGAAAGATAAAATGGAAAGCAGACAAAAAGAAAAAAAGCACCAAAAGGAGCAGTGCTTGTTTGTCTCCGCATGGGGGAGGGAATACCAGGGACGTCAATGGGGCGATTGTCTATGGAGATTCTCAGTCATCCAGGTCATGGGTGTCCCAGAGGTGCTTTTTCAAGAGGCAACTGGACTTTCTGGTTTTCCTTTGAAGATGTTTTGCTTCTCATCTAAGAAGCTTTTCATCTCCGACTGGATAGTGGGGAATGGAAAGATTTATACTCCTTTACAAATACTCCTAAATGTTTATTGTCATTCCATACATTGCAGGAATATCAGAAAAGCTCAGAAGCATCTTCAGCCAACACAACATACGTGAACACCTCAAATCCAAGAGTGCACTCAGGCAGAAGCTTGTCCACCCTAAGATAAAACACTCGGACACCCTACTAAGCAACATGGTATATGTAGTATGATACAGTGGGTCATGTGCAAAGCTGTACATTGGGGAAACAAAACAAACACTTCATAAACTCATGGCATAATATAGGAGAACAAACCCATCAGGACTAGATTCAGCAGTCCATCTGCATTTAAAAGACAAAGGCTGCTCTTTTGAAGACAGCAAAGTCCACATTTTGGAAAGAAAGTACCACTGGTTTGAAAGAGGGTTCAAAGATGCCATCTATGTCAAAACTGAACAGCCGCTCTCAACAGTGGGGGTTAGATATGACATCATCTATCTCCAGTCTACAACATAGTCTTTCAACAGTTCCAAGAAGGCTCCACACTCATTTGCACAACTAAGGTGACCCTGATGACATGGATAAACCAGTGGTGAAATTCAATGTTTTTTACTACCAGTTCTGTGGGCGTGGGCTTGGTGGGCGTGGCAGGGGAAGGATACTGCAAAATCCCCATTCCCTCCCCATCCTGGGAGAAAGATATTGCAAAATCTCCATTCCCACCCCACTCTCTGTGGCAAGCTGGTTCTCCGAACTACTCACAATTTCCATTACTGGATCTCCAGAACCTGTCAGAACCTGCTGAATTTCACCCCTGAGGTAAACCTTCAGGTAAACCAACCTTAATGACTGGCTAAAAGAATGCAAACGACCAGCTGTCTGCACGAAGTATAAATTCTTCCATTCCCCATCATCCAGTCAGAGCTGAAGAAGCTTCTTGAATGAGAACCGAAATGTCTTCAAAGAACAAGCAGAAAGTCCAGTTGCCTCTTGAAAAAGCACCTTTGGGACATCCATGATGTAATAGTTCCAGAATCTCTGCAAGAGCTGGGACAATGCTATAATGCTCAATTCTGCCATACACATTTGTGGTGCTCCTCATTTGACTCTGAGCTTCTCACTATGTTTTAGCAGGTATATAGGAAATCACTCACATACAGCATCTCCCTCCCACATATGAAATAATTCTGCAGGCAGGAGACTTACAAAGCCTTGTAGGCTAGGTGAAAGGATGCGATTCAAAGCTCTTTTGGCCCACCCAGAACTAAGATGGTATCATTCTGTTTTTTTCTTTCTCTTTCTTATAAAAATAGATTCTTCAATAGAGAAATACTTATCCTACTTTAATTTATAATAACCAATACTTGGCACTTCATAAGGGAATGCAGTGGATGGGGGATTGATCCAATAGATCAAGGGTCTCCAAACTTGGCAACTTTAAGACTTGTAGACTTCAACTCCCAGAATTCTCAGCCAGCCATCCACAAGACTTAAAATTGCCAAGTTTGGAGACTCCTACAGTAGATCTTAAACTTCAGTGAACTTTTGCCCAGGAAGCTTACTGAGCAGTGATTAGAGCACAGGAGTTGGAGGAAAAACAGAAAAGTGCTTTCCTTTTTCAACACTTTGCTCAGCACATTTGAATATGGAAAATTTTAAAAGAAAAATTAATGTGTTTTGTATCTGGCTTAATTCTTTTTCCAAAGAAAATTGAAACAGCATTGAGGAAAAAGTGGAAGGGTTATAATTATTTTTGTTTTTATAACATTTTATACATTTTATGGCTTTTGTCTTTTAATGAAGGAATAATAGTTGTAAAAAAAGTACAATATATTATGGCTTTCGTCTTTTAAAGAAGGAACAATAGTTGCAAAAAATAGGAGCATACATTTCATGGATCACTTGACTTGGCCTTCACAGCTTATCTCTCTACTTCAGAGAAATATGCAAAGTGACATATTCAAAACCAAAGACAATATTACATGGCCAGCATTGCCACAGCATTCAGCCAGTGACACAATTACAAATATTTTTGTAGACAGGAGATATATCCTTCAGAACCACACTTTTATGAGCATTGTATTACTGATGCCATGGTTTGTCTTCCATAAATAGTAATAAATCCTTCTTGTCACTCAGTTATACTATGAATTGGTTTCATTTCTGTATTCAAGGATATTCTGAGCTTCCTGAACTGGAAATGTGTACTGTACATACATAGCTAGCCAGAAGTTGATCTTTCTGAAAACCCAGATGCAGCAATGAAATTTGACTATCATTAACCACGCAGCAGTAGGGAAAAGATCTTTTGGCTAAAAATGGAAGTAAAGAAAATATATACTTTATGGTGCATGGTTAGGTCAATTCCTAGAAACAGCCTAAAGTAAGTTCCTATAATCCATTTTCTATGTACCTAAATGTGTGCTGAATGTAAGGGTAGGATCACTAAAAGTAGCAGCAAAAGCATGGCTATCTACATTTTATTATTGGTTCAAACAACATTTTTTTCCCCGTCAAGATTTATCCCTCGAGTTTTGATATCAGTTTCAGGGTTGCTGGTATTTAGTATTATTCAAAAAAGTTGCCTCTATGCATCTTAACTAGCTATTATCCTTAGAATATAAACAACCCTTTCATATTATTAAAACCAGATTCTTTGGCTCTGAACAAGAGAATGAACTCAGTTTAATATCACATCATATCCCAGGGAACTTTTAAAATCACACATATGCTCTGCTCAGTACTGCACCTTTTTTTAGAACTAGGCACAATAGTTCTACTACTTACTGAGAACTGATGTAACAACTACCGGTACTTACATCAGTTCTCAGATTAGTCAAAAAAATCTTTTCCAGAACTAGTTCCTATGTTTCAGATTTGATAGAAATGATCCACCCTGATTTGATGTAAAACTCATATTATCAAGGTAACTGCCAATATCTCACTTCTTCTTTGTTGGAACATATGTCAGAATAATAAGTTTCAGTTTGGTTTTCTCCTATCGGACAATAAGCCTAAAATCACTAATATCAGCTATATTTTGCCTGTTATTAAAGCATGCAAACAAATTACTGCATAAGTAGATCTGCTGTAACAAAGAATAAATATTATGCCCAGAATTTTACATTCAGTTCAAACCTTTATTGTCAGAGTACAACATGCGTACAATGAGATTGGCTGAGCCTCCCTTCGTGCTCTCCCCCCCACACACACACACAATACAACTCACAGTGAAAGACAAAAAATCCCTAGGCCAGTGATTGCACCATGTGAATTTATTGCATGTCACGCCGCCCAACAAGTCAATCGTACTATAATGTTGTAAGGTTCTTTTTCATTCAGGAGTTTGAGTCTGACAGTCCACAAATAAAAACTGTTCTTCAGCCTGTTTGAGCAGCTGCCTATGCTTCTATATCTCCTTCCAGATGGTAGGAGAATAAAGAAGGGCTGACCAGGGTGTGAGTCGTCCCTGAGGATTTTCCTCACGCTTCTAAGGCAGCGAGCCCTAACAATGTCATCTAGTGGTATCAGGGAACAGTCCATGATGTTTCGTGCTGTGCTCAGCACCCTCTCTAATGTCTTTCTATCCATGACTGTCAAGCCAGCATACCACACCATAATGCAATGAGTGAAGACGTTTTCTATTGTGGACCCAGGGGTGGGTTTCAAAAATTGTTCGAGCCTACTCTGTGGGCGTGGCCTCCTTTGTGGGAGTGGCTTGCTGCCAATGTGACCGGATGGGAGTGGCTTGTCACCCATGTGACCGGATGGGAGTGGCCTGTCACCCATGTGACCTGGTGGGAGTGGCCAAGACGATGTTATTACTAGATATTACTAATTACTAGATATTATTAATATTACTAGATCATTATTAATGCATAGATAACTGTGGGACATTACACACCCACCCACACCCACACCCACAAACTATGACAGTGCTAGGAAAACACCCAAAAAATAAAAAATAAAACCCCCCCAAAAAAGACTGCCAATGAAACCAGTTTTTTTTCCCTAAGCCTAAGAACAGCACTTTTGACTACCTGCACCAAGGATTACGTCCGGGCACTAAGAGCTGCCCAAAGAACACACATCTCCGCCTTGGTAGCGTCCGCCGAGTCACGCCCAGCCGCCCTGTTTAGGATCACCCGCTCCCTCCTCAATAGGAGGGATGCGGGAGACCCCTTGCAGGGTAGGGCTGAGGACTATGCTCAGTTCTTGGCGGACAAAGTGGCTCGGTTTCGGTCGGACTTGGACTCCACCGCAGTAGATCCAGCCGAGACACAGGAGGATTACTTGGCAAACCATCACTGGGTTGAGTTCCAGGATGTTGCCTCTGGGGATGTGGACAAGGCCATTCAAGCTGTAAGCGCCTCCACCTGCATTCTGGACCCGTGTCCCTCCTGGCTGGTTGCCAACAGCAGGGAGGTGACACATGGCTGGATCCAGGCGGTCGTGACCGCCTCCCTTCGGGAGGGGCACTTCCCCACCGCACTCAAAACGGCGGTGGTGAGACCCCTCCTGAAGAAACCATCCTTGGATCCAGCCATTTTAAACAACTATCGTCCTGTCTCCAACCTCCCCTTTATTGGGAAGGTTGTGGAGAAGGTGGTGGCCTTCCAGCTCCAACGGGTCTGGAGGAAGCTAGTTATCTTGACCCCTTCCAGTCTGGCTTCAGACCTGGTTACAGCACAGAAACCGCTTTGGTCGCATTGACCGATGATCTCTGGAGGGCCAGAGATGGAGGCCATGCATCCATCCTGGTTCTCCTTGACCTCTCAGCGGCTTTCGATACCATCGACCATGGTATCCTTCTGCGATGACTGCGGGAGGTGGGGGTGGGAGGCACTGTTTTGCAGTGGTTCTCCTCCTACCTCTCGGACAGGTCGCAGTCGGTGTTGGTCGGGGGGCAGAGATCGTCCCTGAGCCCCCTAACATGCGGGGTGCCGCAGGGTTCGGTCTTATCCCCCCTACTATTTAACATATACATGAAACCGCTGGGCGAGATCATTCGGAGGCACGGGATAAAATACCACCAATATGCGGACGATACGCAATTGTATCTGTCCGCCCCGTGCCAACTCAATGAAGCGGTGGACGTGATGAACCAGGGTCTTGAGGCCGTTAAGAACTGGATGAGCGCTAACAAACTGGTACTCAACCCGGACAAGACCGAATGGCTGTTGTGTTTCCCTCCCAAAAATTTGGCCAATGTTCCAACACTTAGGCTGGGGGGTCAAATTTTATACCCCTCAGATAGGGTCCGCAACTTAGGAGTCCTCCTGGACCCACAGCTGACGTTTGACCACCAGTTGTCGGCTGTGACCAGGGGGGCATTTGCCCAGGTTCGCCTGGTCCGTCAGTTGCGGCCCTACCTAAACCGGGAGGCCCTCGCAACAGTCACTCGAGCCCTTGTGATCTCTAGGCTGGAATACTGCAATGGGCTCTACATGGGGTTGCCCTTAAAGTGCATCTGGCGACTGCAGTTAGTCCAGAATGCAGCCGCGCGAGTGATAGTGGGCGCACCGCGGTTCGCTCACGTTACACCCATCCTCCGCGAGCTGCACTGGCTACCTGTCGATCTCCGGGTGCACTTCAGGGTATTGATGACCACCTTTAAAGCACTCCATGGTAGTGGATCTGGGTACTTGAGAGACCGCCTTCTGCCGATCACCTCCCTTCGACCGATTAGATCGCACAGACTGGGCCTCCTCCGCACTCCATCTGCCAGTCAATGTCGACTGGCGACTACACGGAGGAGAGCCTTTTCTGTTGCAGCTCCGACCCTGTGGAACGACCTCCCCGTCGAGATCCGCACCCTCACCACCATCCAGACCTTCCGCACAGCCCTCAAGACCTGGCTCTCCCATCAGGTCTGGGGATAGGTTCCCAATTTACCCGCCCGAGTGTTGACTGTTGAATGCAAGTTGTGTTTTTATTATTTTCTTTCTTTTGTTCACATATTGTTTGTCTTTAATAGTGCACCCCCTTCCCTTTGATTGTAAGCCGCCCTGAGTCCCCTCAGGGAAAAGGGCGGCCTATAAATCTCAATAAAATGACTAAAAAATGACTAAATGACTAAACAGGAAAGACAAAGTCACTGGAATAAAAACCATTTTTAGGATTTAGGATTTTATTTATGATTTATAGGCCGCCCTTTTCCCTGAGGGGACTCAGGGCGGCTTACAATACATGGGAAGGGGGGTGCAAAACAAAAACATAAGACAGTGCATAAATAAAAATAAAACAATAAAACGCAACTTTCATTCAACATTCGGGTGGGGCAAATTAGAATCTTATCCCCAGGCCTGACGGGATAGCCAGATCCTAAGGGCTGTGCGGAAGGTCTGGACGGTGGTGAGGGTGCGAATCTCCACGGGGAGGTCGTTCCAAAGGGTCGGAGCTGCTACTGAGAAGGCTCTCCTCCGCGTAGTCGCCAGTCAGCACTGACTGGTGGATGGAACTCGGAGGAGGCCTAATCTGTGCGATCTAATCGGTCGAAGGGAGGTAATCGGCAGGAGGCGGTCTCTCAAGTACTCAGATCCACTACCATGGAGAGATTTATGGATGGTAAGTAGCACCTTGAAGCGCACCCGGAGATCAACAGGTAGCCAGCGCAGCTCGCGGAGGATAGGTGTTATGTGGGCGAACCGCGGTGCGCCAACAATCACTTGCGCGGCCGCATTCTGGACTAGCTGAAGTCGCCGGATGCTCTTCAAGGGCAGCCCCATGTAGAGCACATTGCAGTATTCCAGCCTAGAGAACACAAGGGCTCGAGTGACTGTTGTGAGGGCCTCCCGGTTCAGCTAGGGTCGCAACTGGCGCACCAGGCGAACCTGGGCAAATGCCCCCTTGGTCACAACCGACAAATGATGGTCGAAACTCAGCTGTGGGTCCAGGAGGACTCCCAAGTTGCGAACCCTATCTGAGGGGTGTAAAATTTGACCCCCCAGCCTGAGCGATGGAACATTGGCCAAATTATTGGGAGGAAAACACAACAGCCACTCGGTCTTGTCTAGGTTGAGTACCAGTTTGTTAGCTCTCATCCAGTTCTTAACGGCCTCAAGACCCTGGTTCATCACGTCCACCGCTTCATTGAGTTGGCACGGGGCGGACAGATACAACTGAGTATCGTCCGCGTATTGGTGGTATTTTATCCCGTGCCTCCGAATGATCTCGCCCAGCGGTTTCATGTAAATGTTAAATAGTAGGGGGGATAAGACCGAACCCTGCGGCACCCCATATGTTAGGGGCCTCGGGGACGATCTCTGCCCCCCAACCAACACCGACTGCGACCTGTCCGAGAGGTAGGAGGAGAACCACTGCAAAACAGTGCCGCCCACCCCCACCTCCCGCAGTCGTCGCAGAAGGATACCATGGTCGATGGTATCGAAAGCCGCCGAGAGGTCAAGGAGAACCAGGATGGACGCATGGCCTCCATCCCTGGCTCTCCAGAGATCATCGGTCAATGCGACCAAAGCGGTTTCTGTGCTGTAACCAGGTCTGAAGCCGGACTGGAAGGGGTCAAGATAGCTAGCTTCCTCCAAGGACCATTGAAGCTGGAAGGCCACCACCTTCTCAACAACCTTCCCAACAAAGGGGAGGTTGGAGACTGGACGGTAATTGTTAAAAACGGCTGGATCCAAAGATGGTTTCATCAGGAGGGGTCTCACCACCGCCGCTTTAAGTGCGGCGAGGAAGTGCCCCTCCCGAAGGGAGGTGGTAACGACCGCCTGGATCCAGCCTCGTGTCACCTCACTGCTGTTGGCAACCAGCCAGGAGGGACACGGGTCCAGTATACAGGTGGAGGCACTCACAGCTCATATGGCCTTGTCCACATCCCCAGAGGCAACATCCTGAAACTCAACCCAGAGATGGTCTGCCAAGCTATCATCCTGTGTCTCGGCTGGATCTGCAAAGGTGGAGTCCAAGTCCGACCGAAACCGAGCAACTTTGTCCGCTAAGAACTGGACATATTCCTCAGCCTTACCCTGCAGGGAGTCCCCCGCATCCCTCCTATTTAGGAGGGAGCGGGTTATCCTAAACAGGGCGGCTGGGCGGGACTCAGCGGACGCAACCAAGGTGGCAATATATGTTCTTTTTGTTGTCCTCAATGCCCTGATATATTCCTTGGTGCATGTTGTCAAAAGCGCTCGGTTCCGTTCGGACTTATTGGACCTCCACAGGTGGAGGTCCCATTAAGGTGCTACCCTCCTCAGGAGAGGTGGAAGGCACCTTTGGACTATTACGAACTGCGCAACTTTTTCCTATATTTCTTTTAATCGATATGTTAAGTGCATGGGATTGTTTGAGATGATATGAATGATCTCACTTTTTATTATTATATAGTTGTATTGGTGTTTTTAACTTTTTTAGTGAGGACTGTTTGTGTGAGAGCTTGGGTATGAGTGATTCGGAGGACCTGGCGGGGTATGCGGGGGCCACCGGGGTGGTTGGGGGGGCTATATCCACGGGAGAGGGTCGGAGCATTGCGGTCATAACAGGGAGAGGCAGATATGGCGGGGACTTTAGGGCAGGCCATCATCGGGGAAGGAGGGCTCGCTGTGTTATAGAGATCCCTCCTTCCGGCCCTAGGAGTCCCACTCCAAGGTCAGATGGCGTGAGTACTCAGGACCCTGGTCTCAGGCTGCTGTCGCTAAATGCCAGGTCTGTCGTTCATAAGGCCCCCCTCATCCGGGACTTGATAACTGATGAGGGCGCAGACCTGGCATGTATTACTGAGACATGGCTGGGCACGGAGGGAGGAGTCCCCCTCGTTGAGATGTGCCCAGCCGGATTTGAGGTGCTACACCAGCCGAGAGCCCAGGGAAGGGGTGGCGGTGTGGCTATTGTAGTCCGGGAGTCTTTAGTACCTCGTAGGATCCCTGCTCCGGAGCTTGTCGGGTGTGAGTCCCTGCTGGTGAAGCTGGACCTCAAGGGTCAAGTGGGTCTGCTGCTTACGTACCTGCCTCCCAACTGCGTTGCAGCAGCCCTCCCCTCGCTCCTCAAGTCAGTAGCCGAGCTGGCAGTTGAGTTCCCTAGACTTATAGTTCTGGGGGACTTCAACTTGCCTTCACTCGGTGAACACTCTGATGGAGCGCAGGAGTTCATGGCCTCCATGACAGCCATGGGCTTGACTCAAGTAATCCGAGGCCCAACTCACTCAGCGGGTCACACGCTCGACCTCGTATTCCTCTCGGAGCAGTGGAGTTACGATCTTGGTCTGAGGGGTAATGAGATCGTACCCCTGTCGTGGTCAGACCACTACCTACTGAGGCTAGACTTCCGGAGGCCAAACCCCCACCGTAGGGAGGAGGAACCGATCAGCTGGTTCCGCCCCAAGCGACTGATGGATCCTGTTAGGTTCCAGACGGAGCTTGGGGTTATTCCTGATACCCTCGCCCACAGTTTGGCGGAGACCCTCGTCGCTGCCTGGCACTCGGCAGCTTCGGAGTCTCTAGACTGGATTGCGCCGCTACGGCCCCTCCGGGTCAGCGGCCCCCGGAGGCCTCCTTGGTTTACTGAGGAGCTCCGGGAGGTAAAGCGCCGGAGGAGACACCTAGAACACTCGTGGAGATCCGATAGGTCCGAGTCGAAACGGGCACTTTTAACAGCATGCACCAAGGAGTATATTCGGACTTTAAGAACAGCAAAAAGAACATATATTGCCTCCTTGGTAGCGTCCGCCGAGTCCCGCCCAGCCACCCTGTTTAGGATAACCCGCTCCCTCCTAAATAGGAGGGAGACGGGGGACTCCCTACAGGGTAAGGCTGAGGAGTATGTCCAGTTCTTGGCGGACAAAGTTGCCCGGTTTCGAGCGGACCTGGACTCCACCCCAGTAGATCCAGCCGAGACACAAGGAGAAGACTTGGCAAACCATCTCTGGGTTGAGTTTCAGGAAGTTGCCTCCGGGGATGTGGACAAGGCTATGCGAGCTGTGAGTGCCTCCACCTGCATACTGGACCCGTGTCCCTCCTGGCTGGTTGCCAACAGCAGTGAGGTGACACGAGGCTGGATCCAGGCGGTTGTTACCGCCTCTCTTCGGGAGGGGTACTTTCCCACCGCGCTCAAGACAGCGGTGGTAAGACCCCTCCTGAAGAAACCGTCCTTGGATCCAGCTGTTCTCAATAACTATCGTCCAGTCTCCAACCTCCCCTTTGTAGGGAAGGTTGTTGAGAAGGTGGTGGCTCTCCAGCTTCAGCGTACCTTGGAGGAAGCTAACTATCTTGACACCTTCCAGTCTGGCTTCAGACCCGGTTACAGCACAGAAACCGCTTTGGTCGCATTGACCGATGATCTCTGGAGAGCTAGGGACGGAGGCCATGCTTCCATCCTAGTTCTCCTGGACCTCTCAGCGGCTTTCGATACCATCGACCATGGTATCCTTCTGCGACGACTGCGGGAGATAGGGGTGGGCGGCACTGTTTTGCAGTGGTTCTCCTCCTATCTCTCGGACAGGTCGCAGTCGGTGTTGGTGGGGGGGCAGAGATCGTCCCTGAGGCCCCTAACTTATGGGGTGCCGCAGGGATCGGTCCTATCCCCCCTACTATTTAACATTTACATGAAACCGCTGGGCGAGATCATCCGAAGGCACGGGATAAAATACCACCAATATGCGGACGATACACAGTTGTATCTGTCCGCCCCGTGCCAACTCAATGAAGCGGTGGATGTGATGAACCGGGGTCTAGAAGCCGTTAAAGACTGGATGAGAGCAAACAAGCTGATACTCAACCCAGACAAGACCGAGTGGCTGTTGTGTTTTCCTCCCAAAAATTTGACCAACATACCATCACTCAGGCTGGGGGGACAAAACTTACACCCCTCAGAAAGGGCCCGCAGCTTGGGAGTCCTCCTGGACCCACAGCTGACTTTTGACCACCATCTCTCAGCTGTGACCAGGGGGGCATTTGCCCAGGTTCGCCTGGTGCGCCAGTTGCGGCCCTACCTGAATCGGGAGGCCCTCACAACAGTCACTCGAGCCCTTGTGATCTCCAGGCTGGAATACTGTAATGTGCTCTACATGGGGCTGCCCTTGAAGAGCATCCGGAGACTTCAGTAGTCCAGAATGCGGCCGCGCGAGTGATTGTGGGCGCACCACGGTTCGCCCACATAACACCGATCCTCCGTGAGCTGCACTGGCTACCTGTCGATCTCCCGGTGCACTTCAAGGTTCTACTCACCACCTATAAAGCGCTCCATGGTAGTGGATCTGGCTATTTGAGAGACCGCCTTCTGCCAATTACCTCCCTGCGTCCCATCAGATCGCATAGAGTTGGCCTCCTCCGTATTCCATCTGCCAGTCAGTGCCGACTGGCGACTACTCGGAGGAGAGCCTTCTCTGTTGCGGCTCCGACACTATGGAACAATCTCCCCGTGGAGATTCGTACCCTCACCACCGTCCAGGCCTTCCGCACAGCCCTCAAGAACTGGCTAGCCCGTCAGGCCTGGGGATAAGTTTACTTTTGCCCCTCCCGAATGTTGAGTGAATGCTGAGTTTTACTATTTAATTTACTTTTATGCACATTTCTTTTTGTATTGTCTGACACTCCCTTCCCTTTTGACTGTAAGCCGCCCTGAGTCCCCTCAGGGAAAAGGGCGGCCTATAAATGTCTAATAAAACAAAAAAACCAAAACAAAACAAGGTGCTCTAGGCGTCTCCTCCGGCGCTTCTTCTCCCAGAGCTCCTCGGTAAACCAAGGAGGCCTCCGGGGACCGCTGACCCGGAGGGGCCGTAGTGGCGCAATCCGGTCGAGGGACCCCGATGCCGCCGAGTGCCAGGCAGCAACCAGAGTCTCCGCCGAACTGTGGGTGAGAGTATCAAGAATAACCCCAAGCTCCGTCTGGAACCTCAGAGGGTCCATAAGTCGCCTGGGGCGGAACCACCTGGTCGGTTCCTCCTCCCTACAGTGGGGGTTTGGCCTCCGGAAGTCAAGCCTCAGTAGGCAGTGGTCTGACCACGACAGGGGTATGATCTCAAGGCAATGTGGAAAATTATAAAGGACAGGCACTCACAGAACCATCAATCACCTCAGAATTACCTAAACAAGGAGGGTGAAACACACTGCCTTGCAACAAACCTGGCCTGCCCATAGAAAAGCAGCCACTTTGAGACACATAAACCTGGTCTAAACACTTAAAAGCAACATATTGCATCACAAATAAAACATTTGCAAAAAGAAATAACATTTCTTGTAATAAACATTCTATAAACAATAAATATATAAAAATTCCCTAAACTAATTAAAAACTACCACGTTCAGAGAACACCAAAGGACCCCACAGTCCTCTCCCTCCTTATCTTTTTCTTTTTTGTCCTAACTTTCTCCTCGTCCCCACCCCCAACCCCACTCCCTTCTACTAGCACTGATGATGTTACCAAACTAGGAGTGCTGGAGAGGAGCTCTCACAGGGCGAAGAGCTTCCCGCTACAGGCACAATCTATCTGCAGCTGTAAATGACTGCAAGCAGCAGCTTCAGTCACCTGCTCGCAGCTGACAGTTGCGTTTGGGAGCAGAGGTGGTGGCAGCAGAAGTGGGCACAGATGGAATGTCCCCGCTTGCTGAGTATAACGAGGCGGTGGGGATGCGTTGTTTCAGGGCGCCCCAAGCGCCGGCCCCTCTGAGTGTAGCCCATTCCCCCTCCCAAGAAGACCGTTTTCTTTTTAAAAATGCCTCTGCAGACGATCTTGAAAACCTGCGAGGTTGCTTTGGGAGGAGGAAGACAGGCAGCAGTCCCCCACCCCATCTCTGGTTGCCTGCAGCCTCGGAAGCTTCCGAAACTTCACAGTAAAAGCAATTAAGAACGTCTCTCGCTCGTGAGATTTTCTTTACTGTGCAAACGCTTGCTTTAAGGCTGCAGGCACCCGGGGGGGGGAGGGGGAAATGCTGCCCATCTGTCCCCTTCCAAAGCAACCTCGCAGGTTTTCAAGATCATCCGGAGAGGCGTTTTTTAACGCCATTCCCCCTCCCAAGAAGACCGTTTTCTTTTTAAAAACGCCTTTGCAGACGATCTTGAAAACCTGCAAGGCATTCCCCCACCCCATTCCTGGTTGCCTGTAGCCTTGGAAGCTTCCACAGAGAAGCTTCTGCAGAGGGGTTTTTAAAAAGAAAACGGTCTTCTTGGGAGGGGGAATGGGCTGCGCTCCTGGTTCTGGGGATTCCCCCTCCCAAAAAGACCAGTTGCCCATCTCTCCAAATCCTTTTCAGGATTTTCTTTTTAAAAACGCCCCTCTGCAGACGATCTTGAAAACCTGTGAGGCATTCCCCCACCCCATTCCTGGTTGCCTGTAGCCTTGGAAGCTTCCACAGAGAAGCTTCTGCAGAGGCGTTTTTAAAAAGAAAACGGTCTTCTTGGGAGGGGGAATGGGCTGCGCTCCTGGTTCTGGGGATTCCCCCCCCCCAAAAGACCAGTTGCCCATCTCTCCAAATCCTTTTCAGGATTTTCTTTTTAAAAAACGCCTCTCTTGAAAACCTGCGAGGCATTCCCCCACCCCATCTCTGGTTGCCTGCAGCCTTGGAAGCTTCCGCAACTTCACAGTAAAAGCAATTAAGAACCTCTCTCGCTCGTGAGATTTTCTTTACTGTGCAAAGGCTTGCTTTAAAACTGCAGGCTCCCGGGGAGGGGGGCAGGGGGAAATGCTGCCCATATGTCCCCTTCCAAAGCAACCTTGCAGGTTTTCAAGATCATCCGAGAGGCGTTTTTTAAAAAGAAAAACCCTGCAGGCACCCAGCGACAGGGGCTAGGAGCTAGGAACCCGGAAGTTAATTACTTCCGGGTTCACTGACGAACCGGTTCGCACGAACCGGTGCAAACCGGGAGGAACCCACCCCTGTGTGGACCAGTAAAAAAAGGTCATCAGTTGTTGTTCCATGCAGTAGAACATTTAATAGAACATGTAGAACATGCAGTTCTAAATCAGTTTTTATTATTCTATATTACTGTAATGTAATTTTACTGCCCAATTCTTCTATTGCTTGGGTTTTAGACCAAACAAATTCTGATGATGAATAAAAACATTCTACCTTCACTTAGGCCAGTCAAGAAAGTAAAGCAGGATTCAAGTATAGAAGCCTACAGAGAAGAAAATGAGATAATGAGCATCATGCTATCAAACTCAGGCCCTCATACATTTGCATGCAACATCACAATGCAAGTACAAAGAAGGGTAGATCTTGCATTGTGATCTCATGCCTTTGTAATTTTGCTGTCATTATGGTTAAGCAGAGATCCATTTAAGTTTCAACAATTTTCAATCAGTAAAGATTATTTGAAAAAATGTTGGGGCATTCACGATGGTTGACAAATCTGTTTTGTGCTTAGCTGTATGGTTGCAGGTTCTTCTGAAATTAAGTAACTTTATTGTGTTTATTGATTAATAAGGGTGATTAATGCCTACTAAATCTTCATTTTGAATTTAAAATATCTGTAATTGTTTAGAACCAGAACTTTACTATTAATTCAGATACCTTAGGTTTAAAAATAAGCTCCTGGCCATTCTGTTGGATTGAACATTGCATTCTTTTTTCATACAAATGGTTAGCAACTGATCATAATATATATGAAAGTAGTAGCTATAATACATGTCAAAAATTGTCCTGTGTTGGCTAAACAAGCAAACAAAAATCAGCTCCCAGTTCTTGCAGTGATAGATTTGTGTTCAAAGGTTCACATAAATTATAACTGTTAATGGTCCTCAAACCAATTTGCGGGAAAAGTGGATTAGCACCATATGCCAATGTACTGCGTAACATGCTACAAGGCTTGTAATTATTTACCAACAGCTAATCAGGATCAAACAGTTAAAGGCATGGAATTACTGTGCTACATAACCAGTTGGATCTGGTTACATGTTGACATCATATAAAGAAATGAAAGCCAGCTTAGAATGTCAAGATTTAATAGGTTGTCTGGAACCCTTGGGAGCTATTGGAAGCCTTGTGTGGTGCGCCATTGAATTGCACACAGAAGCTTTTCATTGGGTGATGTTCTAATAACACAAATAATTCTGGCATCTCCTCCACTTGTCAATAAGGTCATCTTTGTGTGTGTCAGCATACAACGTAGATGACTGGGTTTGTCATGTGGTGTCAGTTCCCTTGGTTCTTTCAGCCACAAATTCTGGAGTAACAAACATCACCTCATCCTCACTCCAGGCAAGAAGGGAATGAAAACAAATTGCTACCTCCCTTCTTCATGATGCACTGATGTTGGTATGATGGAAACCTATGCAAAGGAAAAAAATATTTGTAAATATCCAAACCACCAATTCTCTGTTGCATTTAAAACCTCTGAAGGTGAAATTATGGCATGCCAGGTGGTGGGGAGGAAGAGTAGAGTGAGTCATGAATTACCTGTAATGGAGAAATAGATCAACCACAAACTTTGCAGGAGCACAGCAATTACAAAAAATACACCAGTTTTGCACCAGTTTCAAATAAGCCTCAGGAGAGCTAAAAAAGAAACAAAAGTTGACTCAACTTTGGGATCAGCCAAAATGATGTGATTGCATAGTCCTAGCCAGGTTCTGAGAGCCCTTGTCTGGAAGAGCTTGACATAGCAATACATTACTTTTAAGCAAGAGAAAGAAATAAAAATGCACATTTGTGCATTTACCTTCTAGTTGGTGGGATGTTAACAACAGTACATTAACCACTGAACCATATCTTTCAAAGATCCCGGAGAACCGGGATACTACAAGAGGACAGGAAAACAGTTGACGTGGTACTAATCTTTAAAAAAAATGGATTCAAGAAAGCAAAGTTATAACCAGAAACCAACATCAGAATGTCAATAAGAGATCGTGCCAGCTAAATCTTATTGTATTGACTAATTGTAGCAACTAAATTGTAGTGACTAAATTAGTGGAACAGCAAAATGCTGTGGAAATCATTTACTTGGATGTCAGTAAGGCATTTTGTAATATGTTTACTTCATAATCAGCTTTCTGGGAAAAATTCTGAATAACTACCTTTAAATAAATCTCCCCCTTCTTTAAAAAATAAAATCCTGTTTCTGTATAAAGAATAGAGGATAGTCACAAAATATTATACCCACACATAGTAGCATCTGCCCTATGGAATACTATCCCCCTGAGAATCTGGATGGCTCTCACCAGGTTAGCCTTTCTCAAAGCCCTGAAGACCAGCTGCTTCCCCAGACACTTGGACCAGAAGGCAACGGGAGCTCTGTATTTTTGGATGTGTTTTCTTTTTGTCATTGGGCTATACTGTTTTGATCGGGGTACTATAGGCTTCATCTTTTGGTTGGTGTTTTAATTATGTTGCATTCCAGATGATATGCCTGGTTACAATCCTAACATTCTCCATTTAACCAAACCACTATTCAGGGATCATTAAATCTGTCAGCCAACAATACCTCAGGATTTGGGTTGTAATGTGTTACTCTTACAACTGAAAATGTTCTTAGATTTTCCAAACTTTTATAAGGCTGTGAGTACCGTGACTTATCAGTGATACCAGCCTCACAGAAATACAAAACAAAGCATTCTGCCAGAGAACACGTTGATCCTAATTGGAAAATGCAATGTCACTTCATTTATATTTGTGACTTGGAAGCCACTCAATGAATTAAATAAAGCTACCAGTGCAATTGCTTTCAACAGTTACATCAATCAGACCTGCTCTTTGTCACACTGGCTTCTTGCCAGTCAACCAAAGAACACCCTGAAACAGCAATAAAGGTCGGAACAATAATGTCAAAATAATGAGACAATAAAATACATGAAACTGTTTTGCAGCTATAGTGCAACAGACCTGGAACTCACTGAAGATTCGCTAAGCCCTATTAGTAATTCCCAAAGACGTGTGGATAAAGCCTTGCGGAAGGTCTGGCCTATGTTTCCTCCTCTTGTTATCATTTGTTGTATGAAAAACACCCAACTAGGACCAAAAAGTCATTCTAATGTTGGAAAGTCCTCAGCAAAAATGGTTTAGAATTGAATTGAATTGAATTGAATTCTTTATTGGCCAAGTGTGATTGGACACACAAGGAATTTGTCTTTGGTGCATAGGCTCTCAGTGTACATAAAAAGACAAATACATCAGTCAAGAATCATAAGGTACAGCACTGAATGATAGTCATAGGGTACAAATAAGCAATCAGGAAACAATCAATATCAATATAAATCATAAGGATACAAACAACAATGTTACAATCCTGCAGTGATAAGTGGGAGGAGATGGGTAATAGGAACGATGAGAAGATTAATAGTAATAGTAATCCAGCCTTAGTGAATAGTTTGAAAGTGCTGAAGGAATTATTTGTTTAGCAGAGCAATGGCGTTCAGGAAAAAACTGTTCTTGTGTCTAATTGTATTGGTGTGCAATGCTCTATAGTGTTGTTTTGAGGATAAGAGTTGGAATAATTTATGTCCAGGTTGCAAGGGGTCTGTAAATATTTTCATATTTGACTCCTGCAGCTCACAGGTCATCAATGAAAGGCAGGTTGGCAGTAATTGTTTTTTCTGCAGTTCTGATTATCCTCTGAAGTCTGTGTCTATCTTGTTGGGTTGCAGAATTAAACCAGACACTTATAGAGGTGCAGATGAGAGACTCAATAATTTCTCTGTAAAAGGAATTAGTAGTCATGCTAATGTTGGAAAGTCCTCAGCAAAAATGGTTTATAAGCAGTTCTCCATAAGAGTATTTATGAAGTATGGTTGAACAATAGCAGAAGGATAACACTTACAAATAGTATTTAAGCCAAGCAGAATATTTTCTTTTTCCAGAATTTCAGGCTTGCCTGAAATGACTTCCAGGATGTTAATACATAGCTGTTATATTTTCCATGTAAACCCTACTGTACTTTTTGTCAGCAGAAAGATCATTTTCACATAAGCCATCCAAAATTCTCCATGGTACCCAGTGTCTGAGTGGAACTGACTATTGACTCAGGAAGTTTATTTTATTTATTTGTATTTCATATTAAAGCTGTATGTAAATTCTTATATTAGTAATAGCAGCTGATCATTAAAATTTTGTGGAGTATATTAGATTTAGGATGTTTCTCCTCCTGGACAAAACAAATGTAGGAACAGTGAATCTCCCATAATTTTTTATTTAAATTCATAGTTTTCCTCTAACATTTTAGATGCCTTGGAGATAAACCATGTGCTAATCAGATTAAAACCATCCTTCCTTCCTTCCCATCCTGCCTAACTGTAATGGTGGAAATTTTATTGCTTTGTAAGAGCAAAAGAAACTTTTCTAGAATGCAGTTACAAAAACTGCTAATCGGAATCCAAATGAATGAAAAACTGAAAGGAACTACTTTTGCTGAATGTGTCTTTTTGCTTGGTGTACACCTATCTAATATATTAGTTCCATAGAGAAGAGAAAAAGTGGAAGAGGGCTCTGTTCTTTGTTCTGTAAACTCAGCAGCCCTCTACTGATACATTCAACCCTAGCAGCTTACCTGTAGGAAAAGGAAAGACAGTATGAAAATGCAGACTCAGCAAATTGAAGGAGTGAGCAAGGAGTTCTTTTTCAAGGCCAGAGAAAGAGACACATTTTCTTTTAGGTGGATTTAAAAACAAAACACACCAACAAGCAATGTTATATATATATAACAACGATATATATATCGTCACAAGAGTCCATCACGACAGAAACCCAATATTTTTACTGTTGCCTTTGTTATATTTGTGTTTTTTTTATTTTATTTGTGCTGATAAATAAATAAAGGGAGACTAGTATAGATCTATTTCAAGCTATTTAGCTCTCATCAGCTAGCCATACCCTTACTGGGATTTGAACCTGGGCTATATGGCATACTAGGCACACTAGGCTATTTATTTATCAGCACTATTTATTTATCAGCACAAATAAAAACACACACACACACACACACACACACACACACACACACACACACACACACACACACATATATATATATATATATATATATATATATATATATATATATATATATATTACTGCCTTGAACACTAATTTAGTCAATGGTTACTCAAGGACTCCCATTTGTCAGGTTCACAGGGTGGGTTTTATTTTTTGTTGTTGGCCCTAAAATGAATCTACAAAGAGATGCAGATAGCTACTTACCTATTATCTGCCTATGCTATCCTGAAATCACTATAGTTACATCCCTAATCTATGTTTAACAATTACATACTGTATCTGTGGTTTTGAAGGTGGTAATACAACTTTGTGCATTTCACAAGGTGAAAAACTAAAAGTTCCAAATTCTTTCTCCCAGAATTCTCTAAACCAAACTTTATCTTGCCATATGATGACGTTTTTGCCTTTGTGGGAATGTGGGAGCCGGGGTGGGTTCGGCCTGCATGTGATGCATCTGGCCCATGGGCCACCAGTTTGACACCCCTGCTCTAGACCTTCAGACCCTATTCTACCTCCCACTTCAGAGCAGCCAGAATTATTGCCACATGCTCTTCAAAGAGCGTTCTACCTGGTTGCCTTCTTCTAAATCCAACATGGAAATGAGAGAAAGGGAGGATTGTTACACAAAGTGCTGTCTTTCTTATGATTAGAATCAAAATAAAATGCAAAACCTGAAATAATTCTAATAGTGCTATTTTCTCCTGTTGTGTAGAAACATGGTTACTGGAGTCCCTTCCATTGTTAGAAAATACAACAGTATCATGAGAGATAAACAAAATTAACTTTGTTATAAAAGATAAAAAGAGAGAAGGAGAATATTGCATATATCATACCTCTGTATTTCTTTACGGTTCAAAATCCAGACATTATATGGGGAGCAGATAATTACAAAACTGTTACAACCACAGTACCCTGGTACCTTACAAATTAGTTTAAAATTACAAATGCAAAGTAAAATTCAAAGTTGTTCTGATCTGTTGCAACTAATGAGCCTTCTACCTAAATTTATACAGACTTCAAAGAAGATATAGCACAACAAATAAAACATAGCACAAATTCTGCCTCAAATAGATATATGTATGTATTGGTGTGATTCTGTACATGACAAGGAATTGCCTCTTGATCACGGGGACATGGATATACATACATACATACATACATACATACATACATACATACATACATACATACATTTTCTGCTCTGGAGAAATGATGCTGGCTCTTGCTCATACTAGTGGGGTAACTTTTGTGTGTATGGATCTGCAATCCAGTAAGCATTCACAACATTTTCTGGGTAAACTCTCTTTAAAATCCTTCTAATGTGAATGTTTTTTCACTTTGTCATCATCCTTAGGGCCTTCTCACATAGTTGTTGTTGAATACTAGCGCGGGAAATACAAGCGCGGGGATAAAGGACCCCCCTTCTGATTGGTTCCCGGGCGGAGCCGGTTCAATCCTCGCCCCGATTGGTCGAGCTAATCGACGGCCCATTGGCTCCTCGTTCAAACCCGGGGGTATAAATGTTTGGCGCGAACCACGCCACGTTGAATCGTAGTCACTCTGTTCTCAATAAAGGTTGCTGTTGCATACCCGCTTGTCGCGTCCCTTTCCCTTCGCTCCAAGATGCAAAACGGCGACGAGGATGGGATTCCGATTCCCGCGACCACGGATTAGAACAAGCCAGCTGCCACCGCGTCTGAATCAGCACGAACGTTATCTCAGGCTGAGAACTCCGGCAGCGAACGCAAAATTTTCTCCGCCCTCTTCCTTCCCCCTCTCTGGCTCCACACCACGATGGCATCAGCGCTTCCTCCTTTCGCGCCATTCGGATCCGCCGGAGAATCATGGGACGGCTTCATGGAGCGTTTCGAGTGCTACTTAATCGCATCGAGGAACCAGGCACAGACCGACGAGGAGAAATGCAGTTTCTTCTTGTCTTGCTGTGAGCCTTCCATGTTCGCCTCTGCGAGAGCCCTGGCCGCCCCGAGGCCAGCCTACAAACTCGGGTGGGACGAGCTGATGTCCAGGCTGAGGAACCACTACGCTCCCTCACCCTCTCTGATCGCACGCCGCTTCACCTTCCGCCGCCGAGTGCAGAAGCCCAACGAATCCATCAGCCAGTTTCTAGAGGCTTTGCGCACTGTGGCCGCCCAGTGCGATTTTGCAGACCTGGAGGAGAACCTCGTAGAGCAGTTTGTATGCGGGGTCCGCGACGCGCATTTGCGCAGCCGAATGCTCCGGAACCACAAAATCACCTTGGTGCAAGCCGTGGAGACCGCGCGAGCAGCGGAGCTCTCCGAACAATCCACGGCCGACATCGAACGCCTCCAGCTGAAAACCCCCGCGCAAACCGCCGCGGGGCCTTCCACCCAGACGAACCTCGTCGACGACCTCTCTCCTGCTGAAGACGAGGAGGAGGAAACCGTCGGACAAATGAGGACACAGCCGAAGCGGAGGCCACACCAGCAACCACCGACGCCAGCTCAGCCAGCCTCAAACGCACCTTGCCGCGGATGCGGCGGCCGCCACAGCCGCACATCCTGCCCGTTCCGTTCTGCCGTCTGCCGCCGCTGCCGAGGAGAAGGACACCTCGCCAGGGTCTGCCGGGCTCTCGTGCCAGCCCCATCGTTCATGCAGCCCAGCGATCAGCGCCAGGCACCGCAACGCCGCCAACAGCCACGTCCTGCGAGGCGAGCTGAGGACTGCCACTCAACCTACCAGCCCTCCAGCGCCGACTGCGTGGTCTACCAGGCTTCCCACGTTCCCGCCGGCGATCGCAAAATCAGCACCGCCGTCCGTCTCGAAGGTCAGCTTTGTCGAATGGAGGTGGACTCCGGGTCTTCCCGTTCTCTCCTATCTTGGGCCCTGTTTTCCCGCCTTTGTCCCGGGGTTCCCCAGAGCAAATTGCGCCCCGTCGGGGTCTCCCTCCTAGACTACCAGGGAAAGGGGATTCCCACGGCAGGAATATTCCACATCCGAGTGGAATACGGAGACTTTAAGGGGAAACTCCCAGTTCTAATCGTCAGGAACGATCTGCCCGCTCTCCTTGGGTTGGATTGGTTTCCCGCCTTGGGCCTCACCATAGAGGGGGTGCACAGGGTAGTTCCCCTCACCGTAGATAGCGTTCTAGACGAGTTCGCAGATGTGTTCGATGGGAAATTGGGCTGTTATAAGGGCACCCCCATTTCCCTCTGCCTCGATCCCCAGGTCACTCCCATCAGGCTGAAGGCACGCAGGGTCCCCTTCGCATTGAGAGCAAAGGTAGACGCTGAACTTGATAAGCTTATAGAGCAGGGGGTAATCGAGCCCGTAGATCACGCCCGTTGGGAAACCCCCATAGTCCTCCCGGTCAAACCCGACGGATCGGTGAGAATATGTGCCGACTATAAGTCGACCATCAATTTGGCCCTGCAGGCAAATCCATATCCGGTCCCCGTAGTGCAACACCTACTCCACTCCTTAGGGCAAGGCCGCATTTTCGCCAAGCTAGATATGGCACAGGCCTACCAGCAGCTTCCCGTAGACGACGATGCGGCTACAGCCCAGACCATCGTCACCCACCGCGGGGCCTTCCGTTGCCGCCGCCTCCAATTCGGCGTTTCGGTTGCCCCGGGGATTTTTCAGAGCCTCATGGAGCGGTTGCTCCACGGGCTCCCAGGCGTCGTTCCCTACTTCGACGACGTCCTGGTCGCAGCCCCCAGCCACTCGGAACTCCTGAAAATACTGCGGGAGGTCCTCACACGTTTTAGGGAGGCAGGACTGAAACTAAAGCGCAGCAAATGCGAAATTGCTGTTCCCAAAGTAGAATTCTTGGGTTTCCTCATTGATGCCCAAGGCATCCACCCCACTCCTTCCAAAGTTGCCGCCATCAAAAACGCACCTGCACCCACCTCTAGGGCGGAATTGCAGGCGTTCCTGGGGCTTTTAAATTTCTACGCCCCGTTTATTCCCCACAAGGCGTCGCTAGCTGAGCCGCTACACCGACTGCTTGACCGGTCAGCGGCCTGGCAATGGGGTAGCCATGAAGCGCACGCGTTCGCGGCTATAAAAGACATTTTGACCTCGTCGGCAGTCCTAATTCAATATAGCGACAGGATGCCCCTAGTTCTGACTTGCGACGCCTCTCCCTATGGCATAGGGGCGGTCCTGAGCCATGCCCTCCCGAACGGCTCAGAGGCCCCCATAGCCTTCTATTCCCGGACACTCTCCTCCACGGAGCGGAACTACAGCCAAATCGATAAAGAAGCCCTGGCTGCAGTGTCCGGCATTAAGCGGTTCCATGACTACCTCTATGGTAGGAATTTCACCCTTGTCACGGATCACAAGCCACTCCTGGGGCTACTGGCAGGCGACAAGCCAACCCCCCCCATTTTGTCTCCCCGCATGACACGCTGGACGGAGTTCCTAACGGCGTATTCGTATACGCTGTTATACCGTCCGGGTAAGCAGCTAGGGCACGCAGACGCCCTGAGCCGTTGCCCCTTGCCAGAGACGGACACAGCCCACGTGCCCGCTCTCTCTATTTTGTCCATCGCCGAATCCGACCTCCCCGTCTCTGCCGCGGACGTCGCAGCTTGCACAAAGGCCGACCCCGTCCTATCCCAAGTAGCTTCATGGGTCTTGAGGGGTTGGCCCACGGAAAAGGTAGCGGAAGGATTCCGACCATTTAAAGCACGACAAGCAGAACTCGCCCTACACGGGGGTTGTCTTGTCTGGGGGGACAGGGTAGTGATCCCCACAGCCCTGCGGGCACGAATCCTGCCCGCACTCCACAAAAACCACCCAGGCATAGCGCGAATGAAAGCCTTAGCCCGTAGCTATGTGTGGTGGCCCTTGCTAGATTCAGAAATTGCAGACTACGTAGGCCGCTGCAGGATCTGCCAAAACTCTAGGCCGAATTCCCCCACTGCCGCCCCCCGGGAGTGGGAAATCCCTAGAGGCCCATGGTCCCGTTTACACATTGACTTCGCCGGCCCCTTCCACGGCCGAAACTTCATGATAGTAGTCGATGCTTACTCCAAGTGGGTGGAGCTGGTAATCATGACCTCCACCACAGCAGAGAGTACAGTGAGGGCCCTTCGTAAGATGTTCGCCACCCATGGGTTACCGGATGTGATAGTCTCAGATAATGGGCCCCAGTTTACCTCCACCACGTTCCAAGAATTCCTGGCCGAACAAGGAATCAGACACGCAGCCACAGCCCCTTATCACCCAGCTAGTAACGGCCGGGCGGAGCGCGCAGTTCGCTCAGCCAAAGAAGCCTTGGGCCGCATGGACCAGGGCGACTGGCAAGAAAGAGTGGCAGCTTACCTCTTGAGCCAGCACTCCATACCCTGCCCAACGACTAATAAAAGTCCCGCGGAGCTCTTGATGGGTAGGAGATTGCGAACCTCCCTAGACAGGCTCCATCCACTTTACGCAGGGGATCTGCCGAGCAACCTGGGGGCCCTCCCTTCCCACGCGTTTAAGTTAGGGGATCCTGTATGGGCCCGCTCCTTTTCTGGGGATCCACGGTGGGTTCCCGCAACCATCACAGCTCTGACCGGCCCCTGTTCCTTCAGGGTCGGTCTGGCCGACGGAACACAATGGAGGCGCCACGTGGACCAATTAAGGTGACGCCTCCCCACGGTAACAGACGGCCCGAGCCTCTCAGACACCCACTCTCAGCACGAGCCACCCTCGATGACCTCCCCCCCAACGGACCGCCTCCACCCGGGGAACGGGGGACCAGCCGATACGAACCTTTCGGACAGACGCGCCTCACCCGGCTACTCCCTTCCTCGAAGCCCTTATCGAGACTCTGAACCTACACCCCAACCAGACTGCGCGGGGCCGCTGTCGGACACTCCTGTTGCCACGGAGACGCCACCCCGGACAAGTGGACATTGGGCACGGGGCCGGGGGCCAGCGCCATCTCACGAGGCCGCGTCGCAGATTCACCGCCCCGCCACAGACACACCTCCGCCGGCGGCCCCCCCCCCGACGACAACCGCCGGGGAGCTACGAAGGTCGGGACGAGAACGTCGCCGTCCCACCTATTTACAAGACTATGTTTGCCCTTCCTAAGGGAACTCTTTGACTAGGGGGGGAGGGGTGTTGAATACTAGCGCGGGAAATACAAGCGCGGGGATAAAGGACCCCCCTTCTGATTGGTTCCCGGGCGGAGCCGGTTCAATCCTCGCCCCGATTGGTCGAGCTAATCGACGGCCCATTGGCTCCTCGTTCAAACCCGGGGGTATAAATGTTTGGCGCGAACCACGCCACGTTGAATCGTAGTCACTCTGTTCTCAATAAAGGTTGCTGTTGCATACCCGCTTGTCGCGTCCCTTTCCCTTCGCTCCAAGATGCAAAAGTTGTTAGTTAAAAACAATTATGCTGTTAAGACAGTATTATGGCATCCTGCATTATAAATGTGATACCAGTTGGGAAAGGCAGCACAAAACTATTTACTTTGTAGCAATTGTGCACAGATCTCACATGAAGCATAAGTAGTTTATTTACTTTTGACTTGGAACATTCTATGTTGCAATCCACTATGGATTGCAACCATGATTTATGGAGAGGGGGGAGCTGCTTATGGTTTGTCATTATGTCTGAACTTTTAGTCCATGGTGGTTTATTTAACAAGCCATGTTTAAATGAGCTGTGGCTTAGCGTGTTACAGAACCTGGCATGTCATCCTGGATTAAAGAAGCAGTACAAGAATGCAGTAGAAGAACAGGGACATTTGACAAAGGAAAAAGAGAGAGATTTAAGGCAGCATGAAGGGCTAAAAAGGCAAGGAGAGGACAATTGGGCCCTAGTGATCTCCAGGCTGGAATACTGCAATGTGCTCTACATGGGGCTGCCCTTGAAGAGCATCCGGCGACTTCAGCTAGTGCAGAACGCAGCCGCGCGAGTGATTGCGGGTGTACCTCGATTCACCCGCATAACACCTATCCTCCGCGAGCTGCGCTGGCTACCTGTCGATCTCCGGATGCGCTTCAAGGTGCTATTAATCACCCATAAAGCCCTACATGGCAGTGGATCTGGATACTTGAGAGACCGCCTTCTGCCAATTACCTCCCTGCGACCAATAAGATCACATAGATTAGGCCTCCTCCGTATTCCATCGGCCAGCCAGTGTCGGCTGGCAACCACAAGGAGGAGGGCCTTCTCAGCAGTAGCCCCGGCCCTTTGGAACGAGCTCCCTGTGGAGATTCGTACCCTCTCCACCGTCCAAGCCTTCCGCACAGCCCTGAAGAACTGGCTCGCCCGTCAGGCCTGGGGATAAGGATAATTGCCCCTCCCGAATGTTGTATGGATGTTGCCTACTATTTTTAGTATATGTCTCTATTTTGTTGTCTGTATCCCCCCTTCCTAGTTTTATGTGAGCCGCCCTGAGTCCCCTCAGGGAAAAGGGCGGCCTACAAATTCTAATAAAACTATTAAACTATTAAAAACTAATTGGTCCTGTGACTGCTTTGAAATTATGTGGCTAAAGTACACTGTTTATATTAAGTTGGAAATTGCTGTTTGTTTACTCAAAGAGAGTTACATGGAATAAAGGCCAGACTCAAAAATGACCTAACTGTTCAACTGACTAAAGGAAAAGCTATAAAGAGCAATGACTTTAAATTGAAAAAACAAAACAAAAATATAACCCAGCATCTTCATTTTGGATTTACTGAGAGGTCATCAGAGGCAAGACAGCCATCCCATTCCAGTGTTAGGAAACATCTACATTTATAATATTGGGTTTAAACTATGAGCTTGTTCAAAATAAATGAAACGAAGTATGGAGAGAAAAACAGTCCATTTCATAAGCTCAGTCTCATTTTTTTTAAAGTGGCTGGAAAGGGGAACTTGATAGTTTTTTAATTGGTGAGGAGGATAAAATAAAAGCATTCCAGTGGTTTCAATAAATATCTTCCCCTAAGACTTTTGGAGCACAGGTGATTACATATCGTTCTTGTGGGTATGTTATTTTTCACTCTCTGGAAGGTAATTAGAGCATTCGTTATTTTGTAAAGAGATTCTATGGAGAACGTGCTGTACAAAATAATATTTGACGCTGAGGTGACTAAAGAAACACAACTGGACCTCCAGTTTATAACATGAATTATAGGTTCAAGTATATTGAGAGGGAGGGAAATAGCTGAGCAAGCCTCAGCTTCAGACATCCTGACGGTCTCCTCCCCTCTTGCTGGGCACCTCAGTCTGGAGAGCAGATTCCTGCAGGTGCAAATAGCAAAACAGACCAACATTGAGTAGTTCCTCCTCCTGTCTTTAACTGGAAGCATGAATGTTTACAGATTCAATGAAGGCTAATCATTGAACTTCCTAGTCAAAGACGAAAACATTTTGGTCAAATTTTACCATCCTTTTGGGAGACCAGAGTGGAGGGGGGAGGGAGAAGAGAGAGATGCAAAAACATTTGCATTGGCCTGAAATGAAAGCACATACCTCACACGCTTGTAACTAATCCCAAAAGGAGAGAGAGAGAGAAAAAAGAAACCCAAACTCCATTTTCTTGGCTTTGAACATTTTGAAACAGGAAGCCATTTGCTGATGGAATTCATGCTTAGCTGGTCCAAGAGCCACCCGTTCTTATTACTCCAAGCCAGGGCTATATATATAAAAAAATCCAAGGTAAAAAAACATAAGTAGATCTATTCTGTCTCATTTTGATTTTTGCCCCTTTTCTGCCAGTTTTGTTTAACACATTTTGCATTTGGAAACAGATTCCCATGCTTTTATGCTCAGCTTTCATTTTATTTACTCAGCTGTATTTTCATCTCAATTGGTAGCTCTTGTTCTCACCTGGCTTTATATCTAAACAAAATGAAGGAAAGTTGCAAGATATATTTGCATGGTTGCTAAGCCAAATAGTAATCTGGGAAAAAGTGAAGTTACCATGGAATTGATATTAAAAAAAAATTATAGACTTTCTCCCTTTCAGGATATTTTAGGCTATATTTAAAACAGAGGTGGGCAGCCTATGCAGATTTCCCAGTATCCTAAGCCATAAAATGTCCAAATGTTGGCAATAAATTTGGGTTGGGTTTTAGAGAGTGTTTTGTAAGATAGGAATAATAGCAATTGACTCAGAGAGCCCAAACAGCCAAAATGGGCTAATTTCAGACTGTTGGTATGCTAACCTTCCACAAAGCCCAAAAATAAATGGCCACATCACTTTTGGTATCACTGCTGCATTATTGAATGTCTTTCTTCAAGCTAAAATATGAGATTCAGTAGCAAAAGAAACCTTCAAACTTCTAGATCAGGGGTGAGCTGGATCCCAATGCGAAGAGCAAAGATTGGCCCAGCATGGCTTCAGCCCAGTCAACCTAGTAGGAAGAGAAAAGATCAATCCAACATAGCTTCAGCCTGATCTAACCAGTGCAAAGAGGAAAGATTGAGCCAGCATGGCTTCGGCCAATGCAGTGGTAGGATTCAGCCAGTTTGTACCACTTCGGGAGAACCGGTCGTTAACTTTCTGAGCAGTTTGGTGAACTGGTTGTTGGAAGAAATCATTAGGGCAGAGTACCAATTGTTAAATTATTTGAATCCCACCACTGCATACAGGTAGTCCTCAACTTACTGTCATAATTAAGCCTAGTATTGTGGTCATAAGACTTTGTGGTTGTAAATTACATTCATGACTGTATTCACAGTTATGCCCATTTTTATGATAGTCGTTAATCAAAATTGCTATAAGCAAATCAGTTTTTTCCAATGGGCATTTTGGGAATAAATATAAGAGAAATTGGAAATAAATGTCATAAACCAGTGAAAAATGTCACAAATTGGGTCACATGAGCACTGGATGCTGCAAAAGAATGTAAAGATAAGCTGACTGTCAAGTTAAAACTGTGATTATGTACCGTATTTTCACGACCAAAAGCCGCACCGGATTATAAGCCGCAGTATCAATTAACGTTAATTTTTCAAACTTTTTCCACATATAAAGCGCACCGGGTTATAAGCCGCACATTTCCCGACGCTTCTGGACATCTGTTGCAGTCGCGAGGAGGAGCGGAGAAGAGCGCGGAGGTTCTTGGCGCTCCAGGAAGCCGGGAAAGCAGTTGGGAGAGGCGCACGGCTTGGTTTCTCCTCCCTGGACGTCGCAGCAGCAGCCTCAAACTCACCGATCTCAGTGTCTTTCGCATCGGGGTGTGCTGCAAGAGCATGCCCCGATGCGAAAAACACAGAGTTCGATCCCTTCTGTTTTGATTTAGATGATTGCTGCAGCAGTGAAGTTTTTCCTCTAAATTTTAACTTTTATAGATTCATGATTAATTCTGAAATTCATGTCACGCTTCAGCTTTTCCTTTAATAAAATAACTCAAGGCAGCAAACATACCCAATAGACTTTCTTTTCCATTTTCTCCACAACAACAATCCTATGAGGTGAATTGGAATGAGAGAAATTGGATTGGATCGGATTGCGCCTTTGAGGCCTCTCTGCGGCAGTGGATCCAGGAGGGCACCTTGGTTTACCGAGGAACTCCGGGAGATGAAGCGCCAAAAGAGACGCCTAGAACGACATTGGAGGGCTAATAACTCTGAATCTGATTGATCACTATTAAAAGCCTTTATCAGGACTTACCTAGTGGCGATACGGGCAGCAAAATGTACACATTTTTCCGCTCTTATTGCGTCCACGGAATCTCGCCCAGTCGCCCTGTTTAGGGTGACTCGCTCCCTCCTGAAAGATGAGGAGGTGGGGGAACCCCTGCAGGAAAGAGCTGAGGAGTTTGTTCAGTCTCTGTCGGATAAAATCACTCAGATTCGGACAGACCTGGACTCCGCTTGGGCAGTGCCAGCCGAGATGCCGAGGGTTAGTCTTAATCGGATTTTCTGGGATGAATTCGAATTTGTCACCCCTGAGGAAGTGGACAAGGCCATGGGAGCGATGAATGTCTCCACCTGTTTGTTGGACCCGTGCCCCTCCTGGCTGGTTTCAACCAGCAGAGAGGTGACACGAGGCTGGCTCCAGATGATTACTAATGCATCTTTGCAGGAGGGGTCTTTCCCGCAACCATTAAAGGAAGCAGTGGTAAGACTCCTCCTCAAGAAGCCTTCCCTGGACCCAGCTATTTTGAAAAACTATCGTCCTGTCTCCAACCTTCCTTTTTTAGGGAAGGTTGTTGAGAAGGTGGTGGCGCTTCAACTCCGATGGACTTTGAATGAAACGGATTATCTAGACTTCTTTCAGTCCAGTTTCAGGCCTGGGTACAGCACGGAAACCACTTTGGTCACCCTGACCGATGATCTCTGGCGGGCCAGGGATAGAGGACATTCCTCTATCCTGGTGCTTCTTGACCTCTCAGTGGCCTTCGATACCATTGACCATGGTATCCTTCTGTGATGCCTAGGGGAGGTGGGAGTGAGAGGCACCATTTTACGGTGGTTCTCCTCTTACCTCTCTGACAGGTCGCAGTCGGTGTTGGTCGGGGGGCAAAGGTCGACCCCTAAGCCCCTCAAATGTGGTGTACCACAGGGTTCGGTCTTGTCCCCCCTCCTATTTAACATCTACATGAAGCTTCTGGGTGAGATCATGCGACAGCACACGGTAAAGTACCACCAATATGCAGATGATACTCAACTGTATCTTTCTGCCCCATGCCAGCTCAGTGTAGCGGCAGACGTGATGTGCCGATACCTGGACACTGTTAGGATCTGGATGGGGATGACCAAACTTGTGCTCAATCCTGATAAGACTGAGTGGCTTTGGATGCTGCCCCCGAAGGACAGCTTAGACAGTCCATCCTTAACCTTGGGGGGTGAAAATTTACGACCCTCAGAGAAGGTCTGCAATTTGGGGGTCCTCCTGGATTCACAGCTGAAACTGGAACATCATCTATCGGCTGTGACCAGGGGGGCCTTTGCCCAGGTTCGTCTGGTGCACCAATTGCGGCCCTATTTGGATCGGGAGGCACTTCAAATGGTTACTCATGCCCTTGTCACCTCAAGGCTGGATTATTGCAAAGTGCTCTACATGGGGCTACCCTTGAAAAGCATTCAGAGACCGCAGTTAGTCCAGAATGCAGCCGCGCAAGCGATATTGGGTGCACTGAGGTACACCCACATTACACCTGTCCTCCACGAGCTGCACTGGCTTCCAATTGGTCTCTGGACACAATTCAAGGTGTTGGTTATTACCTTTAAAGCCCTACATGGCTTAGGGCCAGCGTACCTTCAAGACCGCCTACTGCCACGTACCTCCCAGCAGCCAGTAAGATCTCACAGATTGGACCTCCTTCAGATGCCGTCAGCCAGACAGTGTCGGCTGGCAGGCCCCCGGAGGAGAGCCTTCTCTGTGGCTGCTCCGACTCTTTGGAATCAGCTACCCCCAGAGATCCGGACCACACCCACTCTCATCGCCTTCAGGAAAGCTGTAAAAACCTGGCTGTTCTGGCAGGCCTGGGGCGGTTGACCTCACTGTTGAGGTCCAGCCCCGATTAGAATGAATGTATGTGGTGTTGTGATTTTAAACCGTTTTTTTCCCTCTCTTTTTTCTCTTTTTTTTCCTCTTTTTTGTAAGCCGCCCGGAGTCCTTCGGGATTGGGCGGCATATAAATTTTATAAATAAAGAAAAATAAATAAATAAATAAATAAACTGACTGATCCAAAGTCATCCAGCTGGCTTTCATACCGGTGGTGGGATTCAAATGTTTTTACTACCGCAGTGACGTGCAGTCAGGGGAGGCACGAGAGGCACAGCCTCACCACTGTCAATCATGAAAAGGAAAAAAAATGTAAACGGGAAAAGGTGAGTGCTGAGATTAGGCTAGCTAGTTGCTGCCACACCATGAATGACTGCCTGTTTAAAAAATCCTCTAAAAAGTGCCCTCTACTATGAGGCAGGAGAACTGCATGCCTCATCTAGTCTGACTTTTTAGGTGCTCGAGCAGAGTTAAGCGAGGGTTAAAAGCCTAAAAAATCCCGAGGTAGTTGAGGCACGCAGTCCTCCTGCCTCATAGTAGAGAGCACATTTTTTAGAGGCTTCAACTCTGTTGTTCTGTTTAAAGCTGCAGCATCGTGCTCACTCTTCCTCCTCTCTTTCTCCATTTCTGATGCCCCCACCCCCACCCCACGCTCCCTCTTTTCCTTCAAATTTCCTTTTTTTCTTTTTTCTTTAATAAATGCAATGCTCAGGCATTCTCTCCTCTCCCCCGACACCCCACTGACTAAAACGCTTTCTTTTGCCTGCCTCAGCTTGAGGCAGCCCGCTTGAGCTCTGCCATGAGCACAGGTGGGCGAAAGAAAGTGCTTTAGGCTCAGGAGTGCGAAAGAAAATGCTTTAGTCATGTAGGGTGTCAGGGGAGAGGACTGCCTCACCATCCATAAACCTCACCACACATCACTGTACTACCGGTACTGTAGGCGTGGCTTGGTGGGCATGGCATGGCTTTGTGGGGGTGGGGGCATCAGAAATGGAGAAAGAGGCAGGGGAAGTTTACTGCAAAAACACCATTCCTTCCCCACCCCACTAACCTGAGCTCCATTCTCTTGTGCAGGGCAACAAAAGAAGATCAGCTGGGAAGCAGAAGAGGTGGGGGCAATTATTTGCCAGTTATCCGAACTACTCAAAATTTCCGCTACCGGTTCTCCAGAACCTGTCAGAACTGGCTGAATACCACCTCTGTTTCATACCTAAGGCAGGGCTAAAACTCATAGATTCCTGGCTTCTAGCTAAGTGCTAGAAATATAATAGAAACACTTAGGAAAAAGAAGCAAATTCACAGATAGGTGAGGTATATCTGGCTTGGTAACTGCACCGCTGCATTTTTTGGTATTCAGATTGATTACAAATTAAATATGAGTCAGCAATATGACATGCCTGCCATAAAAAAGACATGAGTAATTTTAAGATGCAGCAACAGAAATGCAGTTTCCAGATCACCAGAAGAAATCCCCTTTATTCTAATTTGAATTCTTTATAACCTATCTTGAGATCTGTGTCCAGTTCTAAGTATTTTATTTTTTAAAACTTCTAAAGAAAGTGGAATAAGTGCAGAGAAAGGTGATTATAATAATTAAAAGACTAAAATCTCTTGTGAGGTAAAGTAGGGAAATAAGCGCGCTTGGTCTTTGGTGAAAGGTGAGGGTTGAGGAGGGTAACACTTTTCAAATACCTGAAGTTGTGTCAATAAAGATTTATTTTCTATCATCTCAATATAAAACGTAGAATCATAGTTTTAAGTTTCAAGAAAGCAGAGTCAAGTTGAATATTAGGATGTACTTCTTAATTGTAAGAGCTGATCAACAATGGAATCATTACTAAAAGAGATGATTGGTTTCTGATGATTGATATGTTTGAGAAGGAGCTAAGTAGCCTTCTC